>NC_082656.1:3605000-3905416 GCF_028023285.1 Balaenoptera ricei | reverse complement strand
AGGATGGTAAGGGGTGTGGGTGGGAGGGAAGCAGAGGGAAGCATCCCCATGAAAGGAACACCCGTCACAAAGCTTTTTTTTTTTTTAACATCTTTATTGGAGTATAATTGCTTTACAGTGGTGTGTTAGTTTCTGCATTATAACAAAGTGAATCAGTTATACATATACATATGTTCCCATATCTCTTCCCTCTTGCATCTCCCTCCCTCCCACCCTCACAAAGCTTTGAGGCACGAACACGGATAGCGCGCTTGTGGGGAAGCTCTAGAACGTTCAGGATGGCGGTTGGCTAGGGACACGGTACAAGACAAGGCTGGGATGGAGACAGAATGACCTCCCAGGATGACGAGCTCTTGGGCAGAGGGTGCTTTCTTTTTTTTTTTTTAATGAATTTATTTACTTATTTATTTATTTTTGGCTGCATTGGGTCTTCGTTGCTGTGTGCGGGCTTTCTCTAGTTGTGACGAGCGGGGGCTACTCTTCGTTGCGGTGTGTGGGCTTCTCATTGCAGTGGCTTCACTTGTTGTGGAGCACGGGCTCTAGGCATGTGGGCTTCAGTAGTTGCAGCACATGGGCTCAGTAGTTGTGCTGCACGGGCTTCGTTGCTCCACGGCATGTGGGATCTTCCCGGACCAGGGCTCGAACCCGTGTCCCCTGCATTGGCAGGCAGATTCTTAACCACTGTACCACCAGGGAAGTCCCTTGGAGGGTGCTTCCTAAGACTGTTACCTTTACCTGTCCTCTATAGCGTGTGACATAGTTGAAGAAGGTTGGAACAAGCGTGTCATCCAGCCCAGGCGGTGCGGCAGACCCGAGGACCACCTTCTCCTTGGGTGTGTGCACGGGTTGCTCTCTACTCTGCATCAGCATCAAGCAAGTCTGTACCCACAAGCCCAGCAAGCTCTCAGGGCCGTGAGAACTGGATGTGTGTCTCTACGAGAGTTCTGATTGCACACCAGTTCCCAGGAGCCTGAACATCCGGCCAGAGGAGTCAGCCTTTTCCAAGTCTGTTGGGATAAAACAAGTAGAGCTGCGGTGGGGTGAGGCCCATAAAACTCACCAGCAGCTCCATCTTCACCCGGGAGAGGAGATGAAAACAGCCCTGGGATGTCAATGTTCTACAGATTTCAGGGAGAAAAAAAGATCCAGAGTGGTGGCATTCACATCTCACAATAACAAACGCTAGAGGAAAGCACCCCACAAACATCTCAAAAGCTCTGCATACTCAGTATATAAACTTGCCCTCACTGTTTGGTTAAAGAAGCTATCTGCATACTGTTTACACAGCCAGCTTTATTTTTTCTTTTCCTTTTTTCACTTGACTTCCTCCTTCCACCTACTTCAAATCCTCTCCCCCATCACATCACCAGTCTAACAACCTACCAGATTTCTCACCCAGCTTGTAGCATACCCCTTCCCCCTCTACACACACACTGCTCGGGATCATTATTTGTTTTACAGAAACAAGACATCAAACACATTTTCTTCATCTTATTTTTCTCATTAAACAATACACCATGGGAAGTCCCCGAGTACCCTGGGTTTGACCCCGAAGCAACCTTTTTCATGCTCACATAATATTTCATAGTATGGATGGATCATAGTTTTTCAACCATCACCTATGAACAGGCATTCATGTTATTTCTAGTTCTTTGTTGCCACAAACATCATGTAATAAACACCTAGATCGTATTGTAACATCTATCCTTTATCTTTTAATTCTATGCGAAAGATTCCCAAAAGTAGGCTGTAAGGGTAAAAAAAAAATACATGTATTTTAAACTTTAGAGGATGCTGCTTGGCTGCTTTCAGAAAAGGTTCCCATTGTTTATCTCTCCCTTCAGAAAGGACAACAATCTTCTCCCTGCTTCCCTATCAGCAATGCTTGTTATATTCTATTTAATACTCTCCAGCTTGAAAAATTAAAGATGTTGACTCTTACTTTTAAAAAATGTACATTTCCCTGGACCACCAACTTTAGTGCTAAGTTCCCTGACTTATTTGTCCAGTTCTCTGTATCACATTGATGTGGTTATGGCAGCTTTATAGTATAGTCAGATGTTCAGATAAGTCTACCTTTCTGATTGGTCTTTTTTGAACATGCTTTGCATATTTTTTCTTAGACGCCTGTTAATTCCATTCATACCTTAATATCATTTTATGCAATTCCCTTCTCCCCCCACCCCCCAAACAATCATCCATTGGGATTCTATATGGAATCACATAAATTTATATACTAATTTTGGAAGGGTTGATACTAAGTTTTTTATGATACTAAGTCTTCCCATACAAGGAAATAGTATGACTTTCCATTTGGTTAAATCTTGTTGCATATACTTAGGTAAGATTTTGGGTGTTTTTCATGTAGGTACTATAAAAATTATTCCTATGCAATGTATAATTCTAATTGCTATTTTGAAAGGAATTTTTATTCTCCTTGCATTTCTAAGTACTCATTGTTAGAATTAAAAAAAAAAAAAAAAGCTAGTGATTGCCAGGACAGAAAAAAACTATGGGTTTTTATTATGAATCTGGCCACCTTATCAAATTTTCTTATCATTCTAGTATTTCTTTACTGGTATGTTTTGGGTTTTTTAGATGTACAGTCATATATGAACATATTTAACATGGCCATTTTTGGTGCACATATTTGTATAAGCACAGAAATATTTTACTTTTTCCTAGTATTTGTAATAGTTATTTAATTTTCTTGGCAGTTGCTGAAAATTCCAAAACAATGCTGAATTATATAGTGATGGCAGGAATCCCTGACTGATTTCTTATTTAAAATGAAATCATTTTAGAATTTTACCATTTATGGCAATACGCTACTGGTTTTTTTATAAATAGTCTGCATTATAGTTAATTGACTTATTTCTTTCCTATATTATTTAGAGTCCTTATTTTGGAACCAGCAGCTGAATTGACTCGAAGACTTTTGCACCATCTACTGATGGGATCACATTTTTCTTCTTTTTTTGGCTGATACAGTGATACTTAGAAACATTTAAAAATTTTGAGCCTCCTATATTCCTGAAATAAATCCTTCTTTGTCAAATATTTTATTCTTTTGATACATTGTTGAACTCTATTTGCTGATATCTTATTTACAATTTTTATATTTATGTTTATAAGTAAGGCTGGTTCAGTTTTCTTCAAATTCTGCTGGCTTGATAAAATTAAGGAGGATATATTTTCTGAAACAGTGTTAAAGAGTTATCTCTTCACTAAAAAATGGATAAAATGTAGCTGAAATCCATTTGATCATGGTAGCTTTTGTTACTGGTAGCCTCTGTAGTCTCATTCTACTCATAACCTAAAATGATGTAGAAATTTGACTATGGATATAATGAGCATCTAATAGGATGGCACTGATTCATGACCTTGGGAGATGGAGGAGTTTCAATGCTATGTAATCTGCTCTGAGAATTAGACTGAGAAACGATGACTTTCTAGTTTAGCTGGCTTGGGGAATCAAACATGAAGCGTTAAGTACCGAAAAGGAAAAAAGCAATACTGCTTGAAGAAAATGGCAAGGGATATAACTGATTCACTTTGTTATAAAGCAGAAACTAACACACCATTGTAAAGCAATTATACTCTAATAAAGATGTAAAAAAAAAAAAAAAAAAGAAAGAAAATGGCAAGGGAGACTCCAGCCCAGAAGAGGGGTCAGTGGCAATGTCTCAGATGTCACAAACTGCCTCTTGCACTGGGTCTCTGTGGAGAGACCTGGAGTGGAAGCAAATGCTAAATAGAAGAGTAATCACAAAATTGGAATATGGGGTAGTACGGATTAGACAGTAGTATTGTATCCATGTTAAATTTTATGATTTTGATCATTATACTGTGGTTATGTAAGAGAATGGTCCAGCTATGCACTAAAGGATGAACAGCAGGGGCATGATGTCTTAACTGACTCCCAACTGGCTCAGAAATATACGTGTTGGAGTGTATGTGCACGCGAGCCTACGTACGCACATGTGTGCGTGTCTTGAGAGAGACGCAAATGGTAGGCAAAAGGCCAATAATTGATGAGTCTGGGTATATCGTTCTTTGTACTCTTTTTTGCAACTCTTCTCTAAGTTTCTATTTATTTCAAACAAAAGTTACCAAGACAATTGCTATGGGGGCAGACTTCCAAGTCCTCAAAAGCTTTGGCCCTTCCACTGATGGACTGTGGAGGCCAATGACCCTCTGACCCCACTGGATTTGACTGTCCCAACTCTGCCACCACTCCCTGGTGACCGTCTCCCACACTGGTACCGTGCCCCCGTGGTCACAGAGCCATTTCACCTGGGAATTCACTTCTCTGCTGCGATATTCTCTCTCATCTGGAGGACACAAAGGGTATAAAACATATCCCCAACCCTAGGGATCAGAGGTCATCGTGGGTCTTAAACTTTAATGTGGGTAGCCACTGCTAGAGAGTTTTATTTAAATTTTTGTTTTGCTTCTCAGTACCTCTGAGAAACTCTTTGTTAAGTCAGGATGGTGCTCGGGAATCTGCACCTTCAAAGAAATCCTGGTGCTTCTCATGCAAGTGGTCTGGGGACCATATTTTGACCAACATCATCCTACAGCCTATCGGCATCTGATGTGTAACAGCCACTCAGTATGAGTTTGTTGGATGAATCTGAACTGCCCAAGACTGCAGACTGCTAAGGAAAGAACCTAGCACTCTTGCCTGAGCATGAAAAGGGGGCTAAAATCCATTCATTGTGTAACCAGTGACATGTATTTCGGTCCTTAGCGCTAAACATAGCCTCCTAGGTCTCAGCCTTCTAATTACAAGTACGTATGTGGGCCTGGGTTGGCCTTTTCCAACACTAAATCACTATGGAGCAGTCAGTATATTTCCCCCTAAACGGTCACATAATTTTAACCTACTCAAAACACTTTTAAGTCCTGCAAAGTTAACCATCTGTCCAAGGGGAGGCCCTGGAGCCCCTTTCCATGTGGTAGGGGGTCAGAGTAGCTTTTCAAGCATAGGTGATAAACGGCCATCAATTCAGCCCTGCTCTCATCACCTGTCAGTTTTGTCTTTTGGGGCATAATTATTAGCAACAAATGTACTAGTGTACTTTGTAGTGAGTAACACAGTTACCATCTTATGAATGCTGTCTAAACCCAAGATCTGAACTTGGTTCGGCAGCATCTTAGTCTACACGTGACCCTCTTAACCTGTCGAGCTATAAAGGGCTGAAGCAACGTGTTGTATGCAGCATTTTATACATAACACCTAGCAGAGCAGCTACTAAAAAAGGGTGTGTCGGGGGCGGAGTCTGAGTAGATGGACGATTTGAATATCCAGCCACGAATGTATATACAAGTTGTAAATATTTACAGCACCACGATTTATTTTATTGTATGTCTGGTAACTTCCATCTATGCCTACCTATGATGGCTGCTTCAGAGTATAAACTCCCCCAGGGCAGAGAATGTCAGAGTTAGGGTCCAAAACAGTGGTGAAAGTGCAACTCAAGAAATGTGGTATACTCGGGTCTCTACAGCACCAAGCTACACCCCCTTGCCAGTAAAACAAAAGACTAAGTAGCTACATAGTCATTTTAGTCTATAGTTTATATTTATTTCTAGCTTTTGAATTCATTACAGTCAAGTAATGAAAACAGAACTCTAAAATCACGAAAAATACCAAATAAGCTGATTACCATTCGCCATGGGAGCTGGAAGTCAGAATTCATTATTTTAGCACTAACTGTGGGAGAAAACATTCTTCCACAAGGACAGATATGCTTTTAAGAAGGACAAAAAGGTCACCAGGTTACATACTGTATATTCGCATATGTTTAAGAATTCAGAAATAAAATTATGGAGTGGAATGTGTTTAGACGTAGTTCAGAAATTTTTTTCTTGAGCTAAAAACATGGAAATGTTGCCCAGGCATTTAGTCAGGAGGTAACAAGGGTCTATTTTCAAGATATATGGGTTAATAATTTCATGGGGTTATTCAAGAATGATCTGCTATGATTGAAACCATGTGTGGAGAGTTTGGGCTTCTGCAGGATGTGTTGCAGCAACAAGGCCCTAAAGATGTATTTGTGCTGCCCGCCATGGATGCAGATGAGGGACTTAGATACACTTCCCAGACACAAACAGCGCAGCTCTGCATGCCATCAGAGAGAGATGGAGAAGGCTTACCACGTTGTACAAGCCGATGCACCAACGTTCAAATAAAATCTGCCCAGAAAATCCATTAACAAAGGCGAACCAAAGCTGAAAGAGAAAAAAGTTCATGAAGTTTTATATCAATATTGACCTAAATGTTTCCATTCACTGAAGGAGTAGTGGGGATTGTGGACCACCAGCTGGACACAGCTGCCGAGAGATAAAGAGCCAGAGGACCGCAGCCGTTGCTCTTTCATAAAATACAGATTCCCAATATCACAAATACCAATATTTTAAGGAAAATTTACACTTAAGGCGTACATCGATTTTAAGAGGTAGCATGTACATATTTACAGAAAAGCAATTTATGTTTAATTTACATCTAATATGTTTTGTGTCAACACTTTCTCAATACTGGAAGGGTCTCAACTTCATGTTCTTTTTCCTATAAAGTTGACTCGATAAATATGATTTATCTTTGTAGGACTTTCAAATAGATAAAAATAAATAAAAAAACACAGAAACTCCTCTGTTGGTCATGTGTGTTCTTAGCTCATAAAATACTGACCCTCCTTGATCAAATGTCCACCACCTCAGCAAAGGGCAACACACAATAATAGGAAAGAAACATGCTCAAATCATCTTTTGGAGTAACATGGGATGTATAAATAAACTAAGTACAGATTATATCTTCAAGTAGACCATAATTCTGATTAGGCAAGACTGACATAAAAACAAGTGCAGAGCAAAGTGCCAGGGACATGAACGACAAAAAAAAAATTATTGGGACTTCCCTGGTGGTGCAGTGGTTAAGAATCTGCTGCCAATGCAGGGGACACGGGTTCGAGCCCTGGTCCGGGAAGATCCCACATGCCGCGGAGCAACTAAGCCCGTGTGCCACAACTACTGAGCCCGTGTACCACAGCTATTGAAGCCCGCGCGCCTAGAGCCTGTGTTCCGCAACAAGAGAAGCCAACGCAATGAGAAGCCCACGCACCGCAACTAGAGAAAGCCCGCGTGCAGCAACAAAGTCCCAACACAGCCAAAAATAAATAAATAAAATAAATAAATTTATAAAAGAAGAAAGAAAAAAAATTATCTTAGAGAAGGAACCATTACCAGGTATAATTAGGAGAAGATATGGAGGTGGTGAGAGTGAAGCAGAAGATGGGCGAGCCATAAGGAGGCTGGATGGAAACCTGATTTAGAAAAAAGCAAATACAGAAATACGGGATACAAAACGCCGCTGTTTAAAATTCAGCTGAATTTATGTCATACAGCAGGATCCCGGTGATGTGGGGTAGACTTTAATGTACCCCATGCTAATCACAGAATCCACCTTAGTGGTGTAATATCAAGACAGACTGAATCCATTACTACAGTGGAAGGACTCCGGCAACACGGAACAGCCACCCCATAATAATCTGGGTTGAGATCAACTCTGCTACTGACATTTTACTAAAGTCAGATTTCTCTAAGTCAGTTTCTTGACTCCCTCAGACTAAGTTTCCTGAGCCAGGAATTGTTCCCAAATTTGCACAACTGTACCCAGTAGGGTGCTTGGTACAAACAGGGACTCACTCACCATGTCCCAGTGGGATTGAACGAAATACCTCAATTCAACTGCCAGACAGAGTTTTCTTAGCACAGCTTTCATCATCTCATTCCCTCATTCAAAGGACTACCAGGGATCCCTCCGAAATCTAAGATAAGCTTGCTGACCTTCAAAAACCCTTCCTCACTCCTATTTACTCTTCATTTCAACTACCTCCCCAGAGGTCCCCGTGAGGCCTGGCTATTCTCAGTGAAGAAATATTGGTGGAGAACTAAGAATCAGAAGTTTGTGCTCTGCTCTGCACTCAGAATACTGTTACCACACCTATCCAAATATTAGCCATCCCTAAAACAACAATTTTATTTGCACGGCCTCCCTATCACATGAGGTCTCGGCAATCAGTACTCCAACCAAACTTTTAGTGCAATGAGTGGGCTGATCCACACCTGATTCAAGCATATTTATAAAGTGCTTCAAGGGTCTTAACCTAATTTTCCCAAGATTGTGTTATACTTTTCTATTCTCCTATTCAAACAATAGAGAGAACATTGATAAATATCTAGTGAACACAGCTATTTTATTGCTTAATTCAGTTAATAGTAGTAGTGCCTTTTGCTGAAGGTAGAGTAGTACTGTTTTTACTGTCCTCCCCTCCCTAATACCAGTAGAAAGCAGCAAAACAATTGAAAATGGAAGTTATTTTCAATTAAATTATGAGATAGCCTTAATTAAAACTACAAATGACACAGAATAGAAGCTGATAAATATGATGACGTAGGATCAAATCAAGGGAGAATGTCAACAGCAGACAAAACCTTCAGAGTGAAAAGGTTTCCAACAAAGAGGTGGAACAACCCAAGAAAGAGCTGAATCAGCTCTTATTTAGAGGGTGAGATAGGCATGAGTCATGGCTGAGGTCCCTGGTTCAATTCAACACAGCAGGCAAACTGCAGTTCAAGGGCAATGTGCACACAAATGCCTTTTCCCCCCAGAAGTGACTGCCGAGAATGGCAGGGCACGGGAAGGAGCAAAGAGCAATCAACTCAGCAGATACCAATCGAGGTAAAGTGAAAAGAAATAAATGCAAATTCACCTAACAGAAAACCTGTGATGCACAGAAATTCCCTGTGAGGCATAGAGGCCTCCGACTCACCTGAGGAGAAGAAATGGTGGCGAGGGAGGTGGTCATTACTACAAAGTGACAGGTGACCAGTGCGGAAGAGACAGACACTGATGAGAAAGTGTTCTGAAAAGACTGTGAAGCCCCCTCCCCCAGACATCATCAAAAAATAACAAAGAAAAAATATAAACAAAAGAATACGACATGTAAATAAATGATAATAATATGAAACAATCTCCACAGAAAGAACCAGGTCAAAGCACAGAAAAATATTTTGAATGCTCCTGACAAGGCGAAAAGAGCTGAAGAATATGTGGCCTTTCATTGAAACAAGAGCTAAAATAAGATGTGTAAGATATCAAAGAAGGAGACAAATAAGGAAAGGTCGATATGACAGATAAAGGCCATGGAAATAAAACCCAGAATGGACACTGCTGAAACCAGTCAGGGTAGAGTAGGGCAGGCTCGAGAAAACTGAGCAATGGACAAAAGTTAACATTGAATTTAAGAGAAACTGACTGCCTTCCAAAGATGACAACAACAACAAAAACCCCAAAAGGTGTACCTTAAAAAAAACAAAGGAGAGGGCTTCCCTGGTGGCACAGTGGTTGGGAGTCCCCCTGCCAATGCAGGGGACACAGGTTCAAGCCCTGGTCCGGGAGGACCCCACATGCCACAGAGCAGCTAAGCCCATGTGCCACAGCTGCTGAGCCTGCGCTCTGGAGTCCGTGAGCCACAACTACTGAGCCCGCACACCTACAGACCGTGCTCTGCAACGGGAGAGGTCACCATGGTGAGAGGCCCCCACTCGCTGCAACTAGAGAAAGCCCGCACGCAGCAGCAAAGACCCAACGCAACCAAAAATAAATAAATAAAATAAATAAATTTATTTTTAAAAAGGTATTAAAAAAAAAGAATAGAAACAAATGTTCGAAGATATAATAGAAGAAAAATTCCTGAAATATTCTAAAACCTTAATCAGCCAATAAATAGAGAAGACACCTTTTGTCCCCAGGAAACAAAACAACGGCCACACAAAGATCAACAGCCACGCAAGCCCTGATATATGAATTAATGAGTTTTAAAATTTTATAGGATCAGTTCTTTAATATATTCAGGCAGAAAAAGCAATTAGCCTACGAGGGGAAAAGTCAAGTTGGCTTCATGTTTCTCGGGCACAGTAGACAACACCAGAAGTCAGCAGTGAATGTTCACAAGTCCTTAGGGAAATAAAGCATGACGAGAATTTCAGCAAAAGGTAGAAACCAAAGAAATATCAAGAGCTGAAAACATAACATAAAACATGATGACAAAAGTAATACCAAATTTGTCTGTTATATTAATAATACATTTAAAAATGCTGAATGGATAAAAATATAAACCCCCAAATATATGCTAAGTACAAGAGAAATGTGAAAAAGAAACACTATTCGAATAAGATTGAATTCATGACCCTAACTTACAAAGCCGTACAGTGGACAAGGCCCTCGCCTGCCATTCTGAGGTCACTGCCTTTCCTCATGGAGCTGCAATGGCCGTCCACTGGTTCCCTGCAAGCACCAAGTATGGATCCAGCTTCATTATTTTGTACCCAAATATGAGGCAATTATGTCAACAGCATTCGGTTAATAAACCACCTTTATCTCACTCTGTTGAAATGCCCTTTAACGTATAATAAATTACCATTCTATATAGGAAAAGTTACACCTGTATAGTATTGTGGTCTCACTCCATATACTCAAACTAATCACAGATGGCTTGAACACTTAACCATAAAAAACCAACTCAAAGCATTAGGAGAAAACAGGAAAAAAAAGTTATTTTTTGTATGTGAAACTGACTCTCTGTATGACAAGCTCAGAAATCAAACAAAAAGAGGAATAAATTTGAAACAATTCATTTCTATAGCAAAAAATATTAACAAAGTTGAAAGAAGATGAATAAACAGTACACATATATTTGTAACATCTGTGAAGACCTAATTTCCTTACTATATAAAGAGTTCCTACAAATGAGAAAGAAAATGCCCAACAAGCTGTTAGGAAAACAGGCAAAGAATATACAGGCAGTGTGATCGCAAGACACAAAACCACTTATAAATGTAGGAAATCTCACTTTTTATGAAACATACACACAAAGGGATATCATTTTTTACCCAACAAATGGGCAAAGATTTAAAAGCTTGATGACCTGAGAAAATAGCTACCCTTATACCCAGATGGTAATATAGCATTGTCCACAAATATGTTTAATATATTTTTCCTTTGACCCAGCAATTCCACTTTTAGGAACATACTCTGTATCTTATAGCTATAATCACACAGTATTCAACATAAAAATACAAGCATGTTACCATGGCATTATTTGGAAGGATAAGAAATTAGAACCTGCACGTATATTGGTAGCTAGTTAAACGGATATAATCCATCCATAGCAATGAAATACTATGCAGACATTAAAAAGAGCAATATAGGTCTGTGAGCATGGTAATTACAAAACTCTCACTGATATATTATTACACGAAAAATATCAAGGTATATGTTGAGTGGTCATGATTATGCAGAGCAGGTGTATACACTCTCATATGCATGGCGACTTTCTGGAAGACCCATAAGAAACTGTTCATGTTCATTATCTTGAGGTAGCAGAAGTGTTCTCTAGGTGGTAGTATGGAGACTCACTCATACCTCTCGTACTATTTTGAACTTTTTAAACACGTTCATGTTTTATTTAGATAACTGTTTCGAGCAGTTATTCTCAACTAGCGTTGATTTTGCCTTTGAGACACTTGACAATGTCTGGAAACTGTTCTGAGGGTACTGTTGACATCCAGAGGGTAGAGGCCAAAGATTCTGCTAAATATCCTACAATGCCCGGGAGAGTTCCCTACAGCAAAGAATTATTTGGTCCAAGATGTCAAGAGTGCCACTACTGAGAAACCCTGGATGAAAGAAATAGGTTCATTAGGTCAACCTGATAAAACTTCGAAATAATGCTGTAACCTGTTTGTCATAAGCAAAATAACGCCATGGGACAGACTGCAGGAAGCCATGATTAAATCTGTGTGTAGTCGGTGAGGATTCAGAAACGTTCGCTTCTTTTTGAGTAACTACTCTCTAGCTTGACGCCTCATACATAGAACCACAGGCTTTACTCTTTAGAGGCCGTGGTAGCAATGCATGTGAATGCAGAACTTGACAAAATTAGATCCCTAAACCAGAAACATATCTTGATAAATTATTAATGAGAAATCACTTTAAAGACTGAGAGTGAATTTCATATAACTATGACATTCTAGTTGTTGAAAATACACAGTAAGGGGAAAAGATCCTAAGAAGTCAAGCTTCTCTTTCTCAGCATTAACCTTTGCTCTGAGCAATCCTAACCATGTCACAATTTTCAATCTTTACTTCAGATTAACATCCTTGATTAGTTGAATGTTGAGATATTTCCTCTAAGTAGCCAGTGTTCTGATTCTGTCCAAGTTGGCACTGGCTGGGCCACGTGTTCAAAGATTTTTGATATGTTTGTCCTGATTTTTATCAGTTACAGGTGCCGTAGCTTTTTGAAAAGTATAAAGCAGCTCATTTTCAACATTTCCAATTCAATTTCAATCTTCATTCAAATAATCCATCATTAGATGATCAGACCTGTTTATTTCATTGGAAAGATTTATTTGGGAGAGAAAAAATTAAAACCTAAATAAACAAAACAAACACAATTCATCTCCTAATTTCAAAATCCATGAGCTGGTTTTCTCTTACACTGTAAACACTCAAACTTGATTTTATTTTGGCAAGATTTCCCTAGGTGAAATGGAAAAAGTAGGAGAACACACCGTATTTTAAAATATTTATGTAAACGTACTGAGTTTTTACTTTATTTATTCACAGGACAGGTACACGATGGCTCCCTGACACACTATAAAATCAGACTTTCACACTGGTTAGTCATATACAAATGTTGATTTATCTACAAAAAAAGAAAGCACTGCGCCATTCGTAAACATCAATGTCATTTTTGGAGGACCACGGTTTCAAGCTGCACGCCCAAGCACACAGCCCGCAATACAGACAGACTGCCCGCCCCCTCTGCTGTGCAGTTACTTGGACCATGGCTTCTACAGCCACTAAATCTTACGCTTCTGGATTAAGGGGGCAAAGATTCCTCTGCTTTCACTCTGTTAACTAGGAATGCTATTAAATGGATACAGTCAAAGCAGAGAGCCAGGTTCTGCCTGGACGGCCTCAGACTTTTGAGCTGGGAGGAAGACTGGCCAGTAGTGATGGTTTGCCAAGCTCCTGGGGTTTCTCCTGCTCAAATGTAGCGCTGTTATGAGCGAACTGACCCAAACTTATTAAATGGTTTTTCCTTCTTGGAAAAAGATCCTTCTTTGCTTTAACTGCTGCTCCGCTGCCAAAAATGCAGTAACCGTCCTGGCTAATTGCACAGACTCCTGTCTACGGGTCCCAGCCGCCACTGTACCACCTTGGCAGCTGGACCTGCCGCTGCTCAGATTCTCAGCTCCCAGCCACATACTTGGATGATTGCTTCATCCGGGAATGGGGGGAACTGTTCCTCAATTTACTCCGCTCTTCCAAGACCCACGGTAGAGGACTGAAGTGGAAAAGTACCCTACAGAGAGTAATTAAATAAATTAGCCATACGGTTTCTCACTAAAGTGGCAGCAACATCATGCAGTCAGGTCTGAGCTGATTAAAGATATCTGTTTAAAAGTCAAAGGGCTATAATCTTTTTGGAATTCGATCTGGCAGTATGCATTAGGATAAAAAAGAAGCGTACACTTCATCTAGAAATTCTATTTTTAGAAGTTCATTTCTCATAAATAAAAGGCACCTGTATATAAAAACATATCTTGTTTTGCAGTACTGTTAACAGGGGGAAACAAAACAAAAAGCATAGGGGAAAATCCCTTAAAGTTCTTTATTAGGGGATAAATGCAGCAATCCTGTCTTTTAAAATGTAAAATCTATACGTATGTAAATGAAGGAATGTATGCCAAAGAAACAGTATGAGATTGACAAAAGAAAAGGCAAAATGAATAGGTAAGTCATTAGGCAGGTAGACAGGAAATTAAGGGAAAAAAAATCAGGGATGCTATTATAGGGTAAGGATTATCAGAAATACAAAAATAATAACAGCACAAAAATAACAGTAGTAGCAAGATACCCTAGGAACTTCCCCTCCAGTATCTTTTGCCCAATAAATATGGGATTGAGTGGCCAGGGTTAAATGAAGACTATGGTAATAAACAGGCTGGGCTTCGTCTCTGAAATCTTTGGAGAGTTTTTCTTTATGGGTCAGTCCTGGACAGGCCCAATGCTAGCAGCAAACACCACATACTTACAAAACTTCTAGGGATTTTTTCAAGGCAAACCAACACAAGAAAGAAAGTTACAGAGTAATGCGTATAGAATCCATTTCTTGTAAAACCACAACAAAAATGCCTCATGTTTACGTATTTTTATGAATGCAAAGAAAAGCATGGAAGCTATTGACTACTAGTGCAGAAATAAAGGCAGCTGAGAGGAAGTTATTTTTCCTTTATACACTGCTACCATACAACAAATAAGCACTCCTTTCAAGAATTATGTAGAGGAGAAGCCCTTGTTACTCTGTCACTCCACCGTGTTCATTTCTCTCCGGCACTTTCTGTTGCCTTGTTACCTGTCTACCCCACCATCTGTGAGATGCATGCAGCCAAAGATTATATCAATTCCATTCACTGAATTGCTACGTGATCAGGGCAGCTTCCTTAATCCCCCCCAAGCTTCATGTTTAAAAACTTTTTATTTTATACTGGAGTATAGCTGATTTACAATGTTGTGTTAGTTTCAGGTATACAACAAAGTGATTCAGTTATACATATACGTGTATCTATTCTTTCTTAGATATTTTTCCCATATAGGTTATTACACAATATTGAGTAGAGTTCCCTGTGCTATAGAGTAGGTCCTTGCTGATTATCTATTTTATATAGAGTACTGTTAATCCCAAACTCCTAATTTATTCCTCCCCACACCTTTCCCAAACTTCATTTTTAATGAATGAATGGAAAGAAAACCACACACTACAGAACCGTCATTTTTAGTTTTGATAATGATGATAAAAGCTAATGTGTATTTAATGCCTACTCTGCACAGAACCTTCGAGCAGAACCTTCTAAATGGAGTACAGTATCTCATTTAAAGCTCCTAGCAACCCTAACAAATAGGCATGGTCTGCATTTCACAAATGAGGAAATCAGGGCACAGAGACAATTAAAGATATTGTAGCTGCTACCAAATAGGTGTTTGATAGACTGTTATAGTTAGTAACAGTAGACCCTGCATAATGAATCAGTGACTTTAAAAAAAATAAAACATCGAAAGTTAAGGTGATTCAGAATCAAATCAATATTTAAGGTAACTAACCATGCTGTTGACAGTTTAAGATTGTGACAGGAACAAAATACTTCACAACTATAAGCACGTCAGCAGTTCAAAAAAACTTATGAACAAAATGATTCAGTCTTAAGCCTCTAATGCCATGCAAGGAAGTTAAGGCTCCTTTTCAGATTAAGCTATAAACTCCTTTGAAAAACACACCACATAACAAAATGCAATCACTCTGGTTTTAAAAACATTTCCCTGCAGTATTTTAAGCTGAAATCACACAGTTCTTCGTTAATATGGTTGAAATCGACCCAGCAGACAAAAGTAAGCCTCTCACCTTTCATTATCCAGAGTTTTTGAAAAAAAAAACACACAAATTAATACTAATATGACCATCTAAGTTATGTTTAAAGGGATTAGAATGTCAAAAGTATAAAAGAGAAATTATCACATGCAAATAAATATAGCATGTGATGTGCACGTAGAAATTGTCTTGCTTCAGTTTAAACATTTTCTTTTCCATTAAAATCCCAAACGATGTAAGACATTGAATCTTACAGCTCAAAAGTCCCACAAGTTAATAACGGGAAATCTGGTAAACACTTTCAATGTTTCCTTAATTTTTCAGGGCTACCAAATGACATGCTTATCCTATGGACCATCAGGTAAATACAGAATCGTGTTTCCTTCCCATAAAAGATCATAATACCGACCAGATGGAGTACGCACAATTAAATCGATTTTTAATAAGGAATTCTTGGCACAATAGAATGTAATTGCTCCAAATTGTGTCAAGGACTACTTACATTTTTTAATAGTTCAAGGCTCAGACTCTCAGCCCAAATCCCGTGCTCCAGTGTTAGAGGAGACCAAATCGCCCTGGAGGCTAGTAATGAAATAATGAAGCTTTTCATCTGGGATCACTGGTTAGGATCTGTTCTCATCCATTAATGACACAGTTGTTTCCAACCTCCTGGTGTTGGAACAGTGGCAGGGGGTTTATTACAGAAGGGGTAGCAGAAATATGCATAAGATCATTCCGTTTATGGATAGGACCTATGGCGAGTATCTGAGAACATGTGTTTTATAACCGATAAAGGAATGCTCTTAACATATGGATGGTAAGATTTAATGCCTGGCTCCGAAGACCAGGGATGTAAGAAGGCAAGAGACTTTTGATACCGTCTCTCCATCCCCATCAGCCACTTGATGCCTGCAACCTGGGCGAGGTGTGACATTTCTTTTCCTTATTTACTTGTTCTGGAAAGTGGGGGGAAAGGTCTGTCTACTCTCTCAGAGAAGGATTAGAAAAATCATATGTATTTTTAAAAGTTCAGTTATCGAACTGTTTACTAAGACCCTGCCTCAAATTATGCTCTGTCCTACGTGCAGCAGTCGAAAAGGTGAAGCAGACACCGTCCTTGCCCTTAAAGACCTCACTCTGGTTGAGGACAAGTTTGGGATGAATCAGAAGTATTTTATTGTGGTAAAATATACATAACATTTACCATTTGAACCATTTTTAAGTGTACAGTTCAGTGGCATTAAGTACACTGACACTGTTGTAAAATCATCGCCACCGTCCATCTCCAGAACTTTTTCACTGCTCCGAACTGAAACGGTTCCCAGAACCAGCAACTGCCCGTTTCCTCCTCCCATTAGCCTCTGGTAACCACTGTTCTGCTTTCTGTCTCTCTGAATTTAACTATTCCACTTACTTCATATGAATAGAATCATGCAATATTTGTCCTTTATGTGTCTGCCTTATGCCTCTTATCATAATGTTTTCAAGGTTTATCCATGTGGTAGCAATTAGCAGAATTTCAGTCCTTTTGAGGACTGAATAGTATTTCATTGTATGCATAGACCACGTTTTGCTTATCTATTCAATCGCTGATGGACACTTGGGTTGCTTCCACCTTCTGGATACTGTGAATAATGTTCCTGTGAACACTGATGTTCAAGTAACTGTTCAAGTCCTTGCTTTTGATCCTCTCGGGCATATATCCAGCAGTGGAATTGCTAGATTATACGGTAATGCCATGTGTTCAGCTTTTTAAGGAATTTCCATACTGTCTTCCATAGTGGCTGCACCATTTTACTTTCTCACTAGCAAGGCACAAAGGTTCCAATTTCTCTATCTTCTCACCAACACTTGTTATTTTCTGTGTTTTTTAAAAAAAATAGTAGCCATCTTAATGACTGTGAATTGGTATTTCACTGTGGTTTTGGTTTGCATTTCCCTAAGGGTTAGTAATGACCACAACCAGAGGTGAAGCTTGGAGGTGAGAGGGTAGAAGACGAGTTTGTTTTGGGGGCGTGTTAAATGTGCAGTACCTGTGGGCTCTCCAGGGAGAAAGTCACAGTGCAAGGCTGACGCTCAGGGGAGAATCTATACAAGGAAAATGTTTGTAATATTAGTAAATAGATAGTAATCACATCAACGGGAGAAGAAGTCATCCAGTGAGGGACACTGTGTCAGGAAGAAAGAGGAAATCCATGGACGGGCCTCTGGGTGACAGCAGCATTTACAGATCAAGGGCCAAAGACAGAAGCAAAGCAAAGGCACTGTGCATTACATTTTATAAATGGTACTTAAAGTTTATAGCTCATTTATTTTAACCCTAAGTAAATATTTATTCACGGGCCAGGCACTTCTGGAAGTCTACTCAGAGGCTTTCACTTCTACATGACTGGCCAGAACAAGGCACAAAATCTGGTCCAGAACCATCGCTCTGGGGGTTGTGGCAGGGAGCTACGGGGAAAAAGGTTACAGATGAGATCAAGTTAGTCCAACAACCCTGCCTGTACAATCGTAGCAAACACCACATGAGACAGAAGCTGAAATCATGCCACACTTTGTAAAAGCACTCGCCTACCCTGCCCTTTGTCCCAGCTGTGATGTTCAAAGTTCCTAACTATCAGTTTGGGGCCCTGACAAGTGGCAGCTTCCTCAAATGCCCCAAATTGAGAGCTGCTTCAGTAGGTTTAATCTCAGGATCTCTGAATGAATTAGAACGGGAAATATCATCAGAAGCATCACTTCTCTCAGTCAACACCACACATCTGCCCCAGGCCTTACAAAGTTGTCAGTATAAGGAGGAGCGACGCTGGTGAATGAGACTTACAGCTTCCCATGCAAAACCTTCTTGAACACTTTTTCCTTTTTCTTCCCCCTTTTCTCAGCTTTTATTTTCAGAAGGAATATTTCCTCAATAAATTCAAAGCAGTCAAACTACTCTGATGGCATTTTATTGCCTTTTGTTTAATTATGGCATTATTAACATTTAAAACATAATTTAAAATAATTTTGAGGCATTGATATAGCAACTTGCCTAGTTTAAGTGTATGTATTTATGATTTCAGAATAACAGTTTAACAACCAGCAGAAATATTTTTCAGTCTTGCTAAAAGGCCTAGAACATTAATGTAGACAGAGTATCAGCAAGTGCTGAAGGCACTAATTACAGCCTGGTATGTATTTTACGGGGAGTTAAATTCTCAAAATAGCCTTTCTTGCTACAGATGCTTGTCAATCTTAGACTTCCACTAAATAAGCTAATATACAATTTAACTTGAATCTTATATATAACACAGTTAATTATTAACATCTGGGAAAAACTCAAGAATTCATTCCAGAGAAAGCCCTCTTGATTGCTACCCAAGGATGTATGCACATACATAGTAATAATGATGCATTCTTTATACTTGCACAATAGAAAACCCTTTTTCACAATAGGATATGAAGGAACAGGCATAGTGCTTGTCATTATCTAGATTTGCTAAGAAGTTTGTTCTCAGTTATTTTCATAACTTTTTTTGGAAATCCTTTCAGGAGAGGAAAATAAATGTGATAAACAATGGAAAATGCTGTCACCTTTCACTGCAGGGCCAAATTACGAGTGTACATTAATTTTATGATCATCTGAAATGTATTAATTTATTCAGTGTTTCAATGTTTACAGTATTTGATGAACGTTACAATATGTAAATAAGAAATAAAAGAGCTAATCAAAGAAAGTCTAAAACCACATATTGGAGCTTCTACAAAGAAATTTCAAAAAACAGAAAAAAATAAACTAGACAAAATAGAGATAAATACAGGAACAAAAGAAAACTTCAAATAAATTTTATTTCACATCCTCAAAGAGATATGAGAAGATATTACATCTATAAACTGAGATCGGAATGTTACTCTAAAAGTAGGGGGAGAAAGAAAGAAAGCACTTGCAAATTAAAAAGAAGTTAAAACATTAATATTTTTAAAAAACCTCAATAATGGGGCTAGCAGATAAGACAAGGAATCTCTAAAAGAGCAAAGAATAAGACAGAGTAATATTAAAGAAAATATAAGCAGCTTGGGAGATAAATCCAGAAGGTTCAATATATGACTAAGCTATAGAAAGACAAAATGCAGAAAATGGAGGATGATATTAGAAAAAATATATATATATAGGAAAATTTCCCAGATTAAAGAAAACTAGTCTCTAGGTTGAAAAGGCACATAAAAGGAAAGATGATCCCTCCCGTTCCCCACGTTTTGCAAATTTCAGAACATTAAACGTACAGAGAAGACAGAAAAATATTCTGGAGTCTAAATACAAAGGATTGGGAATCAGAATTGCATTGAGTTTCTCTCCAGCCAACCAGAAGAAAGTTAAAAAACACATAGAATTCTGAGAGGAAAAGAATTTCAGCCTAGGATTTTATATCCAGCCAATCTACCAACCAAACACAATCACAGAATAAAGATATTTCTGGTTATCCAATGTCTCAGAAATACATGACCCATGTAACACTTCTTAAGAATCTACTGATATTTGTGCATCAGGAACACGAGTGAAGAAGTCGAGAATAAAGATGACAAGGGGTCCAGGAAACAAATTTCAGTAGCAGAAGGAAGGTCCTGAGAACAAGAGATCTGGATGGAGCCTGGAGGACAGGGCTTCAGATGGGAGAGGAAGGTGGGCAGGAGATGCAAGGAAACACGTGATAGGATGGAGTACCTGGAGAGTATTCTGCAGAGTATTAAAAGTATGTAGAATTCAGTGAGGGCAAGAGACAAAAAGAACGGTGTTCAGAAACTACAGGCAAAACTGCAACCTAAGCAAGAAAGGAAAAATAATCCTAACATACTTCTTGGCTCTAGAGCAATCATTATTTACATCACTTTAAAGCGGTTAACATGGATCCGTGCATTAATAAAATGATAGATGTAACTACCCTGGGAGGAGGGGAGGTATGGCAGGGCTGGATGGGAGGGAATTCCTCACCTACCAAAACAGGAGGTCAAAGGTAAGGTGTGAAATAGACAAGCCAACACAGCACAAACTCGTCCACTGGAGATAGAAAGATAATTTCCAGGAGAAACATCCAAAAGGGCTTTTCTTTTGGAATTATGATCAGAGGAGAAATAAAAGCAGGGGTAAGGATTATCATTTTTAATGGAATGTAAATATATACAAACTCCCAATGTATACATGTATATAAATACACACACACACATATCCTATGCCTCCTGGTACTATGACTTTTAAGTTTTAAGTAAACTACATGTTTTATTTTGATTAGAAAATGTAGTATAATTGACTGTATTTCCCAGAAACATTATTTCCCAAATTATTGACTACCTGATGTTGGTTTTATTTCTGTATTGACATTTGGATTATATTTTTCTACTGCCAAGGTTATACCACTGATGTTGCTGTGTATTTCATTGCCAAGTGCCTTCCACACACTAATTATCTACTTAAAATCATGTTATTACATCCCACTCAGCATAGCTTATATAATTAAGAGGGAAAAAGACAGGAAAACAGCTCCTCTTAATTAAGACTAGAGGGTCTTTCAATACAGTTATGGGTATTGTTTTCTCTTAGGTGAGGCAAAAGGCAAACATTTTGTATAACTATTAAGTTCATCCCTTAAGATCCTTAACTCTAACAAGACTTATAGGGCAAACTGAAAAGAGAAGGATGAAATAAAATGTAAAGATGGTGATAATTCTATTCTTTAATATTTCTAAGAAATCGGAAAAGATCATCAAAGATTTGAGGGTATAAACTAATATACCATAATCGCATCAATAACTGTTAAAAAATTCAAGGGGTCAACCCAGGAAACAAGCAACCTGCCTGCAGTTCCGCAACTGAAGGTTCAATCTGGCTTCTCCTGCTTTCTCTCACTCTCCCTGCGGCCCGCCTCTTTCTTAATACCTGAGTCCTCTCACTGAGCCATCTGTGTCCCTGTATTTGAGTTTTCTGGATATTTATTTAGTATCACAGCAAAGTCACATATTACTGCTGCTGGAAAACAGATCAATGAATCACAGATGTCAGCATTTTAAACTGCAAAGGAATGTTTACTAGAGATAGAGTGAAAAAAAAAAAAAAAAAAAAAGACAGATGTGTTCTCTGGCCTGAAGGAGTTTTTTAGGCTGGGGTAGGACAACTACAGGCTGGACAATTAATTTTGTCACCATGAATGTGACAAATGCTATTAAGGACAGTCAAGGTTGCCAGGGACCCAAAACAAGGATTCCACTTCAGCTGTGGCATGAGAGACGGGTGGTAGCTCCTACGAGGATGGACCGGCAGGGTCAGGGTTCTCATTCGCTCTGTAATTTCTAACTTGCGATCCAAAGAAACAGAATCTTGTATCAGTTCATCAGCACTGAGATCGGCAGCACGGCTAAATTGAGAAACAACACAAAAGCCTCATTCAGACAAACTGCTTTTCCCAGAAGTCAGTACTGAATGAAGGTCACAGACCAACAGAGTTGAAGGAAAGCTGCTATGACAATGAATTTTGGGGGTTCAAAGCCCAAGGAAAAACAAAACCGAACAGAACTGAAACAACTTTAATGCCTTCGAATGGTGGAGGCTAAGTGGGCTCCCCAGGAAGCAGGCGGTGTAGACGGTCCGCTCCGTGGCAATAGATTAATTACGGCTCTACACAGAGACTCATTCTTGCGCTCTCCAGGAGTTTGACTTTTGGCTATAACTCACTACTTACTGTTTGATCATGTGTTGGACACGTATTTATGGCGCTCCAACCATGTACTGGGCTCTCCTCCAGGTGCCGGAGATTTAGGGGAAAAGAAAGATCCTTATCTCCAAGGCGATTATGGACCAGTGGGAGACACAGGAAACAGGGAGGTAAACATACAAATCAGAGCATCAGGGCTGTGAAGAAAATAAACAGGGTGTTGTGAGCTGGAGGTGAGAACCATCAGCCTTTCAAAGGGAGATGGATCAGCCCAGTTAAGGAGGAAGGGGAGTTTAGTCTGTTCATATAACAGAACAGAGGGCAATTCCACTGGAGCTTAATAAGTAATTGGGGGGACTTCCTTGGTGGTGCAGTGGTTAAGAATCCGCCTGCCAGTGCAGGGGACACGGGTTCAAGCCCTGGTCCGGGAAGATCCCACATGCCGCAGAGCAACTAAGCCCATGCGCCACAATTACTGAGCCTGCGCTCTAGAGCCCACGTGCCACAACTACTGAAGCCCACGTGCCTAGAGCCTGTGCTCCACAACAAGAGAAGCCACCGCAATGAGAAGCCCAAGCACCGCAACGAAGAGTAGCCCCCGCTCACCACAACTAGAGAAAAGCCCACGCACAGCAATGAAGACCCAACGCAGCCAAAATTAATTTAAAAATTAAAAATAAAATAAGTAATTGGGAGAGTGGTGTTAAGAGGCTGAGGGATTGACAAGGGTGGACCACGAAGGGAGGAGGGAGGGGGAGGAGGGAGGGGGAGAGGAGGAGGGAGGGGGAGGAGGGAGGGGGAGGGGAGGAGGGAGGGGAAGTTTTGGTTTTGTTTTGTTTTGTTTATTTTTGGCTGCATTGGGTCTTTGTTGCTGCGCATGGGCTTTCTCTGGTTGCGGCGAGCAGGGGCTACTCTTTGTTGTGGTGCGAGGGGTTCTCATTGCAGTGGCTTCTCTTGTTGCAGAGCACGGGCTCTAGGCGTGCGGGCTTCAGTAGTTGTGGCACGTGGGCTCAGTAGTTGTGGCTCATGGGCTCTCTAGAGCACAGGCTCAGTAGTTGTGGCACATGGGCTTAGCTGCTCCGCGGCACGTGGGATCTTCCCGGACCAGGGCTCGAACCCATGTCTCCTGCACTGGCAGGCAGATTCTTAACCACTGCACCACCAGGGAAGCCCTGAGTTTTTTTTAAAATAACTTTTTTTTTTTTTGATGTGGACCCTTTTTTACAGTCTTTACTGAATTTGTTACAATATTGCTTGTGTTTTATGTTTTGGTTTTTCAGCCACGAGGCACATGGTATCCTAGCTCCCCAACCAGGGATCAAATCCACACCTCCTACATTGGAAGGCAAAATTTTTAACCACTGGACCGCCAGGGAAGTCCCAAGAGTGGGTTTTGAGAAGAAAGAATCAACACCTCTCTTGGACAGATTAAGTTTGAGAGGACAAAAGAATGCAGGTTTTAATTTGAAATAGCAGTCTTAACCTGTCTAATCATTTTAAGCTAGTATTTCATATACAAGCCAAGTCACTGGCAAAAATGGATCATTTAAATTATGGCATGTGAATGTTCACTGGAACAATAAATTTTAAAATATTACATGTGTTTTTCACGTTTAGCTCTTAAGGAGGACACAATCCTTCCTCCAGAGATGTGAATTTCTTAGATCTCTTTCAACTTTTTGAAAAGCTCTCAGCTCTCTGAAAATACGGATTCCCAGTTTGGTCCTCAAGAGATCTCTTTGTTTGTAAGGTCACAGAGGTACCTAAAAGTTAAATCATGTGTAGTAAAGTATACGTATCTGAAGGATTTTTTAAAAAAATTTCAAGCATAAATATGCTTTAAGTATGTATTTTAGGTATAAAAAAATCTTTGGGGGCCAAGAAACCAGTTTGAACTTAGGTTCAAAAAAGGTTTATATGTTGTTCAGAATGCTCTTATTTCTTGCCCTAAAATTAAGGGAACTTGTGATTCAAAGCTCTCATGAAAATATTTCTAAAAGTGTCTTAAGAGACAGACTTAAGTGCACAGCTGGTGCAGGGCCCCTGTACTGCACTCAGTGAATCAGGGAACAACAAAGTACAGAATATTAAAAGGAAATTTAACAACCCTTTTCCCCTTCCTCTGTGTGTGTGTGTATAAAGTGATCCTAGGGGTCCTGCTGATTTGTGCGTTCCATCTTCTGCAGTGTGCAGGAAAACAAATGAGCAATGCAAACAGAGTGAGTTTTTTTAAAAAAAGAAAAAACAGGTAAGAATAACAACCGTAAAGGAATTAAATGGTCCAAGTCTCACCAAGGGAAATATGGCAAAACATTCACAGTGACAGGATTACAGATATTTTTCCATCCTCTCTTTCCCACACGGAATAAGTAATGTGACTAAGTTAATTGTCTCACTATTGGTTTTTATTTAAAGAATTTTGAGGTTAGACATACAGATCAATAAAATAGAATTGAGAATTCAGAAATTGACCCCCTCTCATTTGTGGTCAACTGATTTTCAACAAGGGTCCCAAGACAATTCAATGAGGGAAAGAATAGTCTTTTCAATAAACAGTGCTGGGACCAGTTGATATTCACATGCAAAAGAATGAAATTGGACACCTACCTTACACTATATACAAAAATTAACTCAAAGTGTACAATTATCTAAGAGCTAAACCTATAGAACATCTAGAAGAAAACACAGGAGTACATTTTTGTGACCTTGGATTAGGCAATGGTTTATTACATATGACACTAAAAGCAATGGACAAAAAAGAAAAAGATAAATTGGACTTCGTGAAAATTAGAAACTTTTATGCTTCAAAGGATACCATCAAGAAGGTGAAAAGACAACTCACAGAATGGGAGGAAATATTTACAAATCATACGCCTGATAAGGGAATTGTATTCAGAATATATAAAGAACCCTTACAGCTCAGTAATAAAAAGACAACCCGATTGGCAGAGAAAAAAATGGGCAAAGGATCTGAATAGACATTGCTCCATAGAAGATATACAAATGACCAATAAGCACATAAAAAGGTGCTTGACGTCATCAGGGAAACGTAAATCAAAACCACAATGATATACTTCACACCCACTAGGATGGCCAGAACCAAAAAGGAGGATAGTAACAAGTGTTGGTGAGGGTATGGAGACACCGGAACCCTTGGACATTGTGGTGGGAATGTAAACTGGTGCACCTAATTTGGAAAACAATTTGGCAGTTCCTCAAAAAGTTAAACGTAGAGTTACTATCTCTCTCTCTCTCAACATATACACAATTCAACAATTCCATTCCTAGTACACACCAAGAGAATTGAAAACATCTGTCTATATAAAAACTTGTATATGAATGTTCATAGCAGTATTATTCATAATAGACAAAAGGTGAAAACATTTCAAATATCTATCAACTGTCAGATGGATAAACAAAATGTGGTCTTATCCATACAATGGAGTATTATTTTGCCATAGAAAGAAATGAAGTACTGACACATGCTACAACATGGATGAACCCTTGAAAGCCTCATGCTAAGTGAAAGAAGCCAGACACAAAACATCACATACTAAATTATTCCAGATATATAAAATGTCCAGAACAGGCAAATCCATAGAGACAGAAAGGAGATTAGAGGTCACCAGAGGTTTTGGTGGTGGGGCAGTGGGTGTGATGTGGAGTGACTGGTAATGGGCATGGGGTTTCTTTTTGGAGTGATAGAGGTGTTCTGCAATTACAAAGTGGTGATAGCTGCACAAGTAAATATACTAAACCCCTTCAACTGTATACTGTAAAGGGCAAATTTTATGGTATGTAAATTATACTTCAATAAAAAAAAAAAAAAAACAACTCTGCTTTTAGCTCTCACCTCTCATTCCAATATCAGCTATCTATCTACAGCCGCCTACCAGGCATCTCATTGGATCAGCTCAAATGCTCCGTACCTGCAGTGATGTCATAGAAGAAATACAGAAGATTGCCTGAGAGACGAATTCCATTCTAGTCCTGATTCTGCCCCAAACAGCCATGTGACTTCAGGCAATCTACCTAAGCCTTCTTTATGCCTTTCTCATTCTTTGAAGGAAGAACGGATTGGGCATAATTTCTAAGGGATCTTTCGAATTAAAAATGATGTCTGTCTATGTGCAGTATATTCGGAGCACTTCACCATGGGGGGACTTCAAACGAAAATGCCTCAGAACTTCACTCGCAGCCATACTGCAGCTGGACCAACATCTCAAACACCAAATAATTACCAGACAGGTTAAACTCTTACTGCATTAAAGATATAGAGAGGATATAACTTTAATCTTCCTATCAATTTCTTTGCAATTCCTAATCTCTGATGACAGGCACACTAAACCACCTTATATATTTTCCTGTTCTTCCATTTTGCAATTCCTTCCGCTTTCAGGGTTACTTTTCATTCAGAACATTTTCTCCATTTCCATCTTTTTCTACCATTTCTCCCAAATGTCAAGCCTCTACCAGAATTTCAGCTCCTTTGCCTCTTCCTGTAAACAGATTGTCTTCCACAGTCAAAAAAAAAAAAAAAAAAAAAGAAATAAAAACCATTCCTCAACTCCCTGCAAGGAAAGCTTTTAGAATCCCTATAGATTCTTAAAAGAAATCTGTACTTCTAGCTTCCATATCCAGATCAACTGAGGCTTAAGCTCTACAGCCCAACTCCCACTAGGATGGTACCAAAACCACTCTGAGATTTCTCCCCACCTAATCATCAGATTTAATGGCCATTTAAATCTCCTACTCTCTTCGGAGCATCAGTACAGACCCTGCAAACTCATCTCCTCTTTGGCTGCTGTGATGTGATGTGACACTGATACTCTTCCAATTTTTAGTGTCATCCCTCTCTGGTCCTCGCCTTTTCCTTGTCATGACCCAGACCCCTCTGTGGGAAGATGGGGGGGGGTGGCCCATGCTGGACCCTCATGTCATCCTTTCATCACTCCCCGCTTGAAGCTCATCTACTCCCGAAGCCCCAAAAGCCTCTTTACATAAGAGGACTTTCACACTGTGTCTCTAACACTGACCCTTCACCAGTCACCAGCTACACTCTGCAATTGAAAAGAATAATTAATAGCATTTATAGAGGAGTTTTAGGCTTACAGAACAAGTGAGCAGAAAGGACAAAATTCTCACACAACCGGCACAAACCCCAACAGTTGTCCCTCCTACTAACATCTTGTATCAGTGTGGATACAATTGAAGAGCTAATACTGATACGTTTTTATTAGCTAAGTACACAGTTTACACTAGGGTACATACACCCTTTTACTCCACAGTTCTATGGGTTTTGACAAATGCAAGATGTCATGTATCCATCATGCCGTTATTAGCCAGAATACTTTCACTGCCCTAAAAATCCCCTGCGCCCCACCTACTCATCCCTTCCCAATTCCCAACCCATCACTGCAATTTTAACACCTCTAAAATCAGCTTGTCACTTTTTAGCCAACCTGATTTCTCTCTGCCTGTCCCCAAGTGAAGGCTTAAGATCTGGAGCTCAAGATTTCTTTCCTCCTTCTCTCTTACTCCGTCTTCATTCATGCTCCGTGCAGGGTCTTTGGTTTCCCCTCCCTTCCCTTTTCTCTGATGATCTGTTCTACTGTAAATTATGAGATTCAGTTCAAGCAGGGAACTTGCCCGACGTGTTTGTAGAGCGAGTTATCTCCAGGGTCTGAAATAGACTCAGTCTTCAAACAAATGAGTGACGGCCTCCCAGGGCATCCCCAGAGCTTGATGGTGATCTGCCCTCCAAAGTAGCAAATGCCATATTAGAGGAAGTGCAGATTGGCACTGTTTTTGAGGTTAAAGTATTTGCAATTTTTTTCACTTTCTCGTAAGTATTGAGACATACCTGCAGTGAATTAAACAGCCCCCCCAAATAATATAGCTAGCTATATTAGCAATCATTTAGCATCTATGGATGTCTTCAGATCATTGTAAGCACTTAACGTTGTAATAGCTGTAGGCTTCAGCAAGACAGTAACTTAAATATTTCCACATTTTCAAAATTAGACGCCACATGCCATTTTGTAAGCACAATTCGTACTTAATTTCTGAAATGCCAGCATGGTTTTCAGTGTGGAATACGGGTAGAAACTCTACCTATATGCACAGCTTTAGATCCCAAGCCTGTGGAAATTTAAAAAGCAAATTTTGCTTTTGAGTAAATTATACATATTACAGATTTTTATGATCAAATCAAAGATATATCACCTCCTTACTCTTAAATAAGGGTAAGTAAGAAAAAGTAAGCAAACTCTAAGTATTTATCTCTAAAGCAAAGTCAGAATTTGCAGGATATGAGAATTCAAACGAGGAAAGATATTTTAACAAAATCCTTAGCCAAGCACCTAAAACACACGCTGAAAAGCAACAATCCAGAAAACAGAAGCTGGCAACTGAACGTTTAATGACAGTGAGTTGGAAAGGTTTACATTCTGGACCCAAGACCTGAACGATTCAGAACTATTAATCGACATTAAGAATTTGGTGGCTATGTCTGTCTAACACCTCATTTTTCTCCTAAACAAGCTTCTTAAACCTCAGCTAGCCTCTGCCTTTTCTTTACCCTAGAAGTCTCCCTGGGCTGTGATTTTAAGTTCACAGAATTCATTTTTCTACACACTAAGTAAAGAAGGGCCACCAAATCTAGACTGGGACAGCTGGCCATTCAGGCCACGCCAGGTTCAGACTCTCTCTCCCTAAGCAACCCCTTTACAGCAAAAGGCCAGCCCAACTGAAACCCTGTCTTAAAAGAAAAAGGGAAAAAGTTCACTTTTATAGATATTTTTAGATTTAGAATGTGCTCACAGAAAGCTTTTGACAGTCTTAGGGCCGCAATAATAATAATAGAGAAACTAGCCCCATCTACTAGCCCTATAAATGTGGACACAACCATTTTCTCTACTGAATTGTTAGATCAATACAATTACAAAGCTACAAAACTCATTATATGAAACTGGCTAATATCACAGAAAATTAAACTCCAAAACACACGGAGATGATATTTCAGAGTTAAAATTAGCTTCCTCATCCCTTGTAGGTTCTAAATTTTATAGCTTTTCAAGTAGGCACCACTTATTTCTATCTTCGCACTTTTAATAAAAATTTTAATATTTACTAACACTGCTTCCCAACCCAGAATCCTCTCTATGTTAATATCATCAAAATGACCCTTCTTCACAGCCCCCTGCCCCCAAGAAAATGATGATAAATTAATACAAACATTTAAAAATATCCTGGCAAAAACTAAAAAGCTCTCGAAATTTAAGCAAAACGTTTTGTCAAAGTACATAGTGCACTATACACGCAGGGCATCACTTCAACAGCATGTTATTATTATTATTATTATTTTAATTAATTAATTTATTTATGGCTGTGTTGGGTCTTCGTTTCTGTGCGAGGGCTTTCTCTAGTTGTGGCAAGCGGGGGCCACTCTTCATCGCGGTGCGCGGGCCTCTCACTATCGCGGCCTCTCTTGTTGCGGAGCACAGGCTCCAGACGCGCAGGCTCAGTCGTTGTGGCTCACGGGCCCAGTTGCTCCGCGGCATGTGGGATCTTCCCAGACCAGGGCTCGAACCCGTGTCCCCTGCATTGGCAGGCAGATTCTCAACCACTGCGCCACCAGGGAAGCCCAACAGCATGTTATTATTAATGTGCCTTTTTCTCAGAAGATGGATCTGTCCGTGCTTGCTCTGGACGATCATTTGCTGTCTTTTCCAACACCTAACTTCTTGTTGCTCTTTGCAGTATTTCTGTGCAAGTTCTCTTAAATGCAGGGTAAGTAAAAGTGCTAAAGACAGTGTTTCAGAAAAACTGCAGATTTGGTGCTGCCCGCAGACAAACATACATCCAAGTGCAAGTACGTTCTCAGATGCATTGTCTGTAATATAGCCCCCAAATCTCAGTACTGGGATCAACTCTAACCAAGGCAAATAGTAGGTAACAATCCAATGTGCTAGCAACAAACAAGTTTCATGAGTTCACTGTAGTTTCACATGGAGAACCTAGGAAAACCTTCCAGTAAAGGTAATATGGGAGCTGGTTTTCAAAGGATGTGTAGAATTTCAATACTAAAATATGGGGAACAGGCAAGTGACATTTGGGTTCGGATGCTGATTTAGACAAAAGCACGAGAGCAAGGCAGCATATATAATCTGCGTGGTATTTATTAAATGACTGTAGCTAAATAAAATTTATACCTGGGCCAAATTTTTATAAATATACTATTTAAGAATACACATATATATTTATATATTATGGGATATCCCTTAAATTGACATCTAGAACCTCTATTTTTTTTTAAATTAATTAATTTATTTTTGGCTGCGTTGGGTCTTCGTTGCTGCGTGCGGGCTTTCTCTAGTTGTGGTGAGCGGGGGCTACTCTTCATTGTGGTGCGCGGGCTTCTCATTCATTGCAGTGGCTTCTCTTGCTGCGGAGCACGGGCTCCACGTGCATAGGCTTCAGTAGTTGTGGCTCGCGGGCTCCAGCAGTTGTCGCAAGAGTTTAATTGCTCCGCGGCATGTGGGATCTTCCGGGACCAGGGCTCGACCCCGTGTCCCCTGCACTGGCAGGCGGATTCTTAACCACTGCGCCACCAGGGAAGCCCCAGGAACCTCTATTAAATTACCCTGCTATAGATTTAACTGTTCTCCAAATACTGAATTATAATTTCGATATTCAGTTTCGATTATATTATGAAACTCATTTTAGCAATCTGTTACAGTCCTGTCATCTGATTTTGTTGAGATCTGCAGTAAGTCAGTTAATTGAAAAATGAATCAAATCTGATACATAAATAACGTATTTAACTTGGAATACATAAATGTAAATCTGTTCATCAAAACGTGATTCTACAGTCAGGAACTGCTCTCCTGGTTGAAGCTCCCTTTTCTCTATCACACATAGATACCACAACGTGTCAATACTAGTAAGTTACAAATTGCTCAGTTTCACTTTTTTTTTTTTTTAAGGTAAAGAGAAAATGTGCAAGGCAATCTGAGTGTAAATCCTTCATGATTTTTTTTTAATCCACCAGTTTTCCGTTGTTTTACTCCTATCTAATTAGCTTTTAAAGGAAATCTCACCTTTGAGTCCTTCCAAAGCATACAAATTAGTTCTCATTAGAACAACACGACTCCCTTTTCTGCACGTATATTTCATCACTTCACGTTAAGTTTATACTATATGGTTAGGACAACTTGCACTCCTAGCAAGGCGGTAACCACTGAAAGGGAAACAGAACTTCATTTTTCTTCCTCTCAGCTAGAGGAGACAAAGTCTCCATGTGGAAGGCTGGAGGTTTACTTTTATGATGAAACTAAAAATAAGTTGATTTTCAGATTTCTCTCCTGCCAAGTTAATATCTCGCGTCTAAGCCTTCTACTTTACAAATAAAATCAGAACTGGAGTGCACAATGATAACAGAACCCCAGTGGTTACGTTTTCTGTTGCTTCTCAATCTGCCATTTTCAACTCAACTTGAGAAAAGGACAATGAAAATTTACCACCTCCCTATATTTTGTGTAGGAAATGAAGGTTACTTGGGGTTATTGGGGTTTTTTTTCAATTAAAACATGCAATTCATATCTCCTAATTCTAAAATTAATTTGTCAATTAATTTTTTACTTATTTTTAAAATTGAAGTATAGTGAAACTAACAGTACTGTGTTAGTTTCAGGTGTATAGCGAAGCGATTCAGATATACATATATCTTTTTTCTCTTTTTCAGATTCTTTTCCATTATTGCTTATTACAAGATATTGAATATAGTTCCTTGTGCTATAAGTAGGGCCTTGTTTGTTATCTATTTTATGTATAGTAATTTGTATCTGCTGATCCCAAACTCCTAATTTATCCCTCTCTCACCCCTTTCCTCTTTGGTAATCAGAAGTTCGTTTTCTATGTCTGTGAGTCTGTTTCTGTTCTGTAATATAAGTTCATTTGTGTCATATTTTTTAGAGTCCATACATAAGTAATGTCATATGGTATCTGTCCTTCTCTGTCTGACTTACTTCACTTAGTATGATAATCTCTAGGTCCACCCCTGTTGCTGCACGTGGCATTATTTCATTCAATTTGTTTATTTTTCACAAGTTGGCAAGCATTGACGGGGCATTCATCATCCCATCTCTCAACGCTCTTGCCTGCTCCCAGGGGATTGGGAAAGGGAACAGAGCTGCTGGCCTTCAAGGTCTCCGTGAAGCTGTCCTACAGAAACTGAGCCTCCCTGACTGTATCCTGATGACTTGTTTCACTGCAGTTATTCATTGTGTGTATTTGTAAAGACAAGTTCCAAAAGGATATACGCCTATTTTTAACAATCATGGGAGGCGTCTCAACGCAAGACAAAATTTTTCTAAGTTCTATTATCCAGATGACGAACGTCTCATTAATGGAGGTTACCACACAGATCACATTTTTAACATTTAAACAGTCAAGTAACATCCGTTCACCTCCAATCACTTAATGATCTTCAAGTTTCAAAGCATATTTAAAAATCACCCAATAGCAAGTCCAAGTCCTCTGGGAAGAGGGAGGAAGAAGGTTCAGAAGGGATTCCTCCCCTGATCATCCTGAAACGACTGGCCGTCTTCCTGAGAGTACCACCCACAGACAGGGACACGGTAGGCAGATTTTTAACAGCAGCACTGGGTAAAGTTTACCCACGTGAGCTTCCAAAAGAGGGATGTGCTTAGCCGCTGGCCAGAGGGATGTAGCAATCCCGCAGCCTTAGAGGATGTGGCTTGAAGCTGAGAGACAAGGGGAGTTTTATTCGGGTCAGAATGCTAAACCACTCCAGGTGAGCGCGTCTGGACAGCCTACCAGGCACGGAAAACGCCTTAAGGAGAGAGATGTCCTGGGCTCCACAGCCCATCCCAGGAGAGGGAGCGCAGATCCCATGGGAGCCCGAAGAGGAGGAAGGCACGAAAGTGGACTGCCCACCCAGCACAGTTTAATCCTCTTTCACAGGCAGACACTTTCCTGGTTGTAACTGGATGTATGTTATTCCGACAACTGTCCGATGTGTTCCTCCGGACAGACCTCAGAAAACCAAGCAAGGTTAGGGCTCAGAGTTCAGGTTCTGTGGCTTAATGGAAGCGGACTTTTGCTGAGGGTCAAGATCTCAGTAATTCTCGACCTAGAAAGATGCATTCTGCTGCTCCTGCCCGGGCTCAGTACACAGTTGGCAACTGACAGCTTTTAGTAAGGGAGATCTTAGAATCTCGAGCCCCTTTTGGCTGCTGAAACCGCATCCTAACACGCCGCGGTTCTTTTCACTGTTGTTTACTGAGCATCACGAAGGTTAAGTTTTCCAAGTGTGGACGGAGAGGAGGAGGCAGGCTGAAGCAGGACTGGAGATGGAAAAGCTCAGTGCAACTCTAATGGCTCGAGTCCTACTTCCCAGCCCTGAGACACACACGTCCTTTGTGAGAACTCATTTCTCAGCTCAGCCATTTCCTCCCTAGGGACAGTTTTTTAGAAAAAAAAATCGATATAGTGCCTTCAGGTGTTCGGGAGCTGCCACACAATTCCTTCAATGTCAAAATGAGTAGCTGCACCTGAAATCATATGAAAGATTTCTGAAAATCACTGGGAAAAGGGTTCTATCAGACATCTGGACCAGATTCAAGCTGTTGCAACATAATTTCTGGTGTATCTTTTTCTTGACTTCTTAGGACTGACCTGTCATCCAATTTGACATTTTATAATCATGTTCCAGTGTTCATTAATCGCGTTTATTATCCTCTGCCCAGATTAGTGCAGATGCCTGGTCCTCATCTTCACTGTTCTCAGAGATGTTTGGTACAGATGCTATATGTGCATTAATTTTCTACAACCAGTATGTCTGGTTTAAAATGTTGGCTCGGCCACCATTTGACTGTGAACAAGTTACTTATAACCTGCGTGCGTCTTGGTTTCCTCACGTAAAATGGGGATCGTGGTAGGGAACATCTAATAGGGGGTGGAGGGTATTAAATAAGTGAATATGTGTGAAGCACTGAAAACAGTGGATGGCGCCCAAAGAAGCCCAGCAGATACTCGCTGCTCTTGTGACTGTAGTTATCGTAGAATATATTGAGTCACTGGAAAATATTTCACCTTTTTTACTTCCTTCAGAAAATGTGTTACATTTTCCTGAAGATCTGGATGCTCTATTGGGAAGGTCTGAATTTTCTTTTCATGAACATGGGTGACTGTTCTGCTCTCCGAGGAGCAGAGTGGTCCTTCGTTATGAACGCTGCTGCCGTGCCCTAAAATGGCTTCACCTGCCATCGGTAAGGGTGGCTGAAATCCTTGACTATGAGAGCTGCTTAGGGAGGAGTCCTTAAAAATACAGAGAAAAAGCTCCTTGTTCATGTGAACACAGCTGCGGTTAGGTGCAAGTCTCACCTGGGCTCCTTTCTCCAGGCTCCTGTTCAGCCCCCATCTGCCCTCCAGGGAGGCAGCCCTGTTTACAACGATTTTCAAGTGATGAACTTGTGTCATGCCCCATCTAACCATCTGCCAGAATGATTCCGTATTTTGGATGGGAGTGCACTTAGTAGTTTAGACGGCGGCAGGTGCCCATATGTCAATACCATTTAACTGCGGCAACTGCCAAATACAAATAGGGCACTGAAGTCCTGTTTTATAATTAGGACACTGAAATGCAGAAAGATTACCCAACAGGAGCTCGAGTCCAAAGCCAGCCTCCAGTCTCTTCCTTCTGGTCAGCCTCTGATACCCCTTCCCTTCAAGTACTGCTCTAATGCACAGCAGTTGATAACATTTTCTTACTAAGCATTTAAAATTGCTTGAAATAGTCTTTCTCCATTGAGGAGTGGACAATTATTATTATTTTTTAATTCATCTATAAAAGCCGAAACATTTAGCTTCAATAGACCAGGTGGACAAAGAGTTACATCAAAGTACACAACTGCTTGACGGTCACGTGCACTAAGTCACCAGGGCGGATACCTCCCCCTGTGTTCCCGTGCTTCGCCCCCAAACGCGTATTTGAGGACATTTCCGCAAATAACAGATGCTTTCCTGAGGGAGCTTCAGAGATATGTGAATCACCCATCGTTTTATGGTAAGTGTCTTCCCAGTAGAATAACTACTATTTCTTGCAGTACAAATGAAACAAACATAGTTTGATACTGATCTGGAGGCTTATTATACAACATGTTGTGGCCATTTGTAATGTACATCAATCGGAGATTCTCAAGAAAGAACCTTGAGCTGAGGGCACTGAAGTCTCAGCAAAACACAACAGGGAAAATAACATGTGGTAAAGAATTTTTGAAATAAAATTAACTCTGGAACGCAAAAAGGGATTTGTTTTTATTGGATAGAGACCTGATCTGCGTAAATTATGTAAGCATCTAGGACTCATGTATCTCTAAATAGGTCGGATTTACCAAGACTCCCTTCCCATGGACGACCATTCACGCTTTAACAGAATCAATCTGTGAACGCTACACTGCTTCTCTCTTTTGATTATAATTAAATATCAAGACCATTACTTCTTTTTTTTTTATGAATTCAGTATGGGATGTTAAACAAACCTTAGCACTTCAAAAATGTGCTATTGTGAGTGGCACTGAAACAGCTAATACGTCCTTTGATATTCTACTCTCAAACACTCAAGCCATCAAATAACACTAGTTTGGGCCCTCCAACACTTAAAGACATAGTAGAAAATAGATCTTGAATAAAAGCTGTAGTAAGACGACCTACACATCAAATTTCCCTGTCAAATATGCATATGTGCTTGATTAATAGTCTATATAGTTGAAGATGAAATAGTTTCCTTCAATTTATTTGGATTAAAGCTCACCACTGATTATTATAACCAATTACCACTAAGTATCAATATAAACTTTTAAATACACAAGCACATTTTAAAGCCAAAAAGGAGCAAATTAACAGAGAAGAACTCAACAGAAGGCAACACAGCTGACTGAAATGGGAACGAAACAGTCCTTGGGTACAATGTCCACATTTGATGAACACTGTACCTGACACTCAAAAAGCGAGATAAAATTAATGACTGAGGGGCTTCCTTGGTGGCGCAGTGGTTAAGAATCCGCCTGCCAATGCAGGGGACACGGGTTCGAGCCCTGGTCTGGGAAGATCCCACATGCCACGGAGCAACTAGGCCTGTGAGCCACAACTACTGAGCCTGCGCGTCTGGAGCCTGTGCTCCGCAACAAGAGAGGCCGCGACAGTGAGAGGCCCACGCACCGCGATGAAGAGTGGCCCCTGCTCGCCACAACTAGAGAAAGCCCTCGCACAGAAACGAAGACCCAACACAGCCAAAGATAAATAAATAAATAATTTTTTAAAAAAATTAATGATTGAAATAGGTTTTACAACACAGCTGTTTTGTTTACCCCTCACCATGGCAAGTTTTTATTATTATATTTGGGTGCATTTAGAACTCAACTCATGCAGAGGCATAAATTACCTAATGTCCACTAGAGACCCTTGAAGAGAGCTCATGAAACCCAGCCAAGGCAAGGGCCATTTTGAAAAACTACTTCATAGCATTTATCTTTTGGTGAAAACTGTTAGTAAATAAATATGTATTACTGACAGCAAAAGGTACTGTAACAATATAAGATGCCCTAAGTGATACTTTCCCTGTAACAGCCTAATTTTTGCCGCCATGGCCTACTTTAGTATCTATGGATTTTTGGGGTGATTTTGTTTTTAATATGCATGTCAGCTATAACTTCTGGCTGTCTTTCTCCTAACCCTCTTCATTAGAGCATCTATTCACACATGTACACATTAAAATGACATTTTTCTGCATATAAAACCAACATACTATTTTAGAACATTTAAAAATGTCTGTAAAACCCATAGAAAAATCATCCATACATTTACTCAAATATTGAGTATGGGAATATATTAATATTTACCCTTCTAGTCTTCTTTATATGCACATATATTTGCATAGCTGAGTTTATATGGTATAAAAAATTGCCATTATTTATCTTAACAAAGCTTTCTCGTGGTCATTACAAATGCTCAGTCATCATATTTTTAAATACAGGTTTATAGTGGGGCAGTAACTGCAAATAAAGTGCCAAAAGGTTTCCCACCCACATTACCCTAAAAAGAAGAATTTGACACAGGCAGGCTAAGACTGAGGGCACAACTCAGCCAAGGGGTACAGTTTTGGGGTCAGAAGCAAAGCTGTGAATGGCACCTGTATCTGCAAGTATGTTTTAGTAGTTTTGTTTTCATATTCTTCTTCGATTTATTATCATCGTTATTTTAAATTACCACTCCAGGCCTCTCTCATTCCTGCAACCAATGAGGTAATAGGGCCCCGGGGCCTCTCTTTCCATTAAGGGGTAGGACAAAGTCTCCTGCTCAGACAGCCAGGACAGGGTCAGGATGGTACAGGGCAGGTGATGGAGACCTGAGATCTCACGGGTGCAGATCAGGCATCCGGAGCTGGAGTTCTGTGGTGCAAGATCCACATTCCCACAGGACGTTCCTGGATTCACCTGAAAAAGCTCCACTAATGATCCCACCAAGGAACCTACACTGCTGGTGGGTAGCTGTTGAAGGACTCCTGGTGCCTAGCAGCTGTTAATTATTTTCCAGAGAAAAATTAAAACTGCTTTCTCCTCTACACAAAATTTACCTTCTTCATCCATTTTATGGTGTTTTCACCTCCCTGGGCCGTGTCCTCAAAGATCTCTCCTGTAAAATCTTACCAGTTTAAAAGGAATCAAGGCAGGGGACGTTTTTGTGCAGTACGAAACAACGAGATGGTCCCAAACATTCAGAGGCAGAAACCACCACACAACCTGCTTCCCGAACAACTTCCAGAACCTCCAGGTAGTAACTGGGTCATACATAACCACACAATTTAGCCCCTTATCCTAGTAAACTACACAGGATCTCACGAAGTGATCACAATTCTTAAAACAGATACATTAGGGAAATACTGTCCCATCAACTCCAGATTTTAGTTCAATTTCACAAATAAATGTAAAGAAGTGCCCTATCTACCCAGTTTTGATCAGTTCCTTTCCCCACACATTATCCAAGCAATAAGATACAATAAAGGACCAGAAACAATTCTAAAGTATTAAAAAATTTTTTCTCTGTCTTGAGCCAATAAGATTGAGATGACTTCTTTACTATTTATCCACAGGTCTATTTTTGTAGACATGAGAATGTCTTTCAGCAAACTCCATATTTCCTTTTTCTTTCCTAAAATACTTGTTAATAATTACCAGTTGGATTGACCATAACCCCAAAAAAGGAAAAAAAATTCTGTAAGTTTGACACATGGAATAACAATCCTTCTCCCTATTATTATATTTCTGAGAAAAGCTCACTGAAAAATCATTCATTCCCCCTAAAAATATACATCTAAAACAATCTATGTCAATGTGCTGACAATCTGTCATCCTAAAGAAATTCCTTCAGCTGTCATTGAGTGGGGACAGAAAAGAAATTGACTAAATATGCTAAATGTGGGCACAGAAGGTGTTTGCATGTTTGAGTTATGGTTTATGATTTACTATAATATTCATATTTGAAGGCTAAGAAAATGTACAGAAATATGAGCATTTTAACTATTTTCTCACAACTCAAAAATAATGAGGAATATGAAGCTTTGACAGCCCAATGGTACATAAGCAAACTGCGGCCCCAACACCTTTGAATCATGTAACCTCGCAGGGATGCGAAAACAGAACAGGAGAAAATGCCCTGGTACCCTTCACATATGCACATATGAAGGGCGTGCATTACTTCCCCAGGATTCGGCTGTCGTGAAGGAGACCAAGTTTAGTTTGGTCAGATGTTCCCCAGGTTTATAAGGTATAGAACCAATATTCTGATGCCAGCTCTATCTGTTGCATTAAAACACAGGCAAGGATGATGCCAGAGATAAAGAAACTTGTTGGCCTGACGGGACATTAATTAAAATCAAAATCAGCACAGCTATTTTGTTCCAGTGATTGCGGTAAGTAAACAAGTTACTCCCAAAACTTAGTGGCTCAAAAGAAGAATGATGTGAATGCCACTCGCAGATCTGCACCTGGTCGGGTTGGGCAGGGGGCACGTCTCTGCTGCCCTGGCATCGGCTGGGGGCTGGAGTCCTCTGAAGTTCACTCACTGGTGTGTGGCTAGCAGCCGAGGCCTCAGAGAACTGTTGACCAGAAAGCTCTGTGTTTCTTGTCCGTGTGCCCTGGTCTTCCTACAACAGGACAGTTGGGTTCCAAGGATGGTGTCCCTTTTATGCCCTACCCTTGGAAGTCACCTAGTGCCCATGTAATAGGGAAGAACAAGTCTGACTCCATATTGGATCTGTTTCTTTTACTTTAACCTTTGTATTCTATTGCTTTGGCTACAAGTTAAGAATGTTGCCTGTAGCCTGAAATATAAAGGATAGTCCATTCTCAAGGCTCTGACCTTTGAAGGTATCATACTTTCCCATTCATATAGAGATAAAAAGTTGCAGAACAGAGAATAACTTTTGTCTTGTGGGAGGTTTACAGGAACATCGTGACCTGACCTATACGGACAGCTGCAAGAACAAAGGATTCCGCCGCCAAGAAGTTGGCAACAACTGGCCACACTCCTCCCCTTTTAGTGTAAAAGCAGCCTGAGTTCCAACTCAAGTAAGATGGTTCTTTGGGACACCAGGCCACCAAATTCTCAGCCTGCTGGCTTTGGGAATAAAGTCCCTATTCCTTGCCCCAGCGACTCATCTCTCGATTGATTAGCCTGTCTCGCAGCAAGCAGTACGAGCGTGGACTCAGAAACATCTACTGCTTCAGGGTGTTACAAGGGTCCACCCCGAATCAGGGGAAGGAAACACAGCCGCCACTGCTCAGTACCGAAGTGACAGAAGATCTTTGTATGAAGATTACGGGACGTAAGCCACGTTGGTGGAGCCCTCTTTGGAGAATACAATCTGTTGCTCTGTTATGAGCCACCAAGATGAAGAGCTACCACAACAATCTTTCAGAAGTGCAGATCTCATCCCATCACCGCTACTGTGTTTAAAATACCCTGAGCCACCTGCATCCACGGCTTACCTGACGTCACCCCAGTTTTCTCCCCGACTGCCTTTTAGGACATTTCTTTCATTCCCGACTTTCAACCCTTCAGAGCTACTCAGAATTTTCCAGACTCACTTGCACACCCTCTTCCTAGAGAAGCCATCCTTGTTTTACTTGGCTTACTCCCAACTCATTTCTTTAGGAATGACTTCTCCTGGGCCGTGGTCTCCTCTAAGATGCCGTCCTTGGAAGAAGCAGCCTGAACAGTTGTGGCTCTACCAAGAGCAGGGGTCCATGGTCTCCTCCTCGCTTTGCCCCGGCCAGTCGTCTGACCTAGGGTTTCACGCGTTTACCTGAGTCAGTTTCCTCGTGCTTCCATCCCTCCCATCAATAGACGCTGAACTCAACGAACACCCCTCAAGCTAACTCCATTTCAGAGTCTCCTTCCCAGGGATCCCTACCTGCAGTGAATGGTTTAAGATGATTCCAGTCTTTTACGACAATGAAAAATAAAATGATCGCAACTCATGCCCCTGACAACGGGGTAATCTCCCCAGAATACAAAGAACTGCTAGAAATTTTTTTTTTTTTTTTTTTTTTTTTTTTTTTATAAATTTATTTATTTATTTATTTATGGCTGTGTTGGGTCTTCGTTTCTGTGCGAGGGCTTTCTCCAGTTCCGGCGAGCGGGGGCCACTCTTCATTGCAGTGCGCGGGCCTCTCACTATCGCGGCCTCTCTTGTTGCGGAGCACAGGCTCCAGACGCGCAGGCTCAGTAGTCGTGGCTCACGGGCCTAGCCGCTCCGCGGCATGTGGGATCTTCCCAGACCAGGGCTCGAACCCGTGTCCCCTGCATTGGCAGGCAGATTCTTAACCACTGCGCCACCAGGGAAGCCCTAGAAATTTTTTTAAAAAGGGAAAATGCCAGTATTTATCAAAATTATTAATGCATCTACCCTTTGACATGGAAGTCCCACTTCTGGGAACTTATCCAGCACTGCAGCATAATTTGTTGAAGCAAAATGTTGAAGTTGGAAAAAACCCAAGTGTCCATCAATAGGGGACTGGTTAAGTAAACTACTTACCTAACTGAACACTCTGCTATTGAAAAAGACTGAGGAGGCCCTCTAGCATTATGTGGGGGAGTTTCTTGGGATATACTGTTATGTCACAAAAGTGGGTGCACAAGAGGTCTGACACTTTGTGATATACATAGATATATGTGTATGCATATGTATGTGTGTGATATGTACGTATGTACATATGTGTATGTCTCAGTGTGTGTGTGTACATATTTCTTCCTATCCAAGAGTGGGGAACATCTTCCTTTTTATTCACACTGACTTTATAGCTTTAGTACATTTCAGTTCATTTAAAATATTATATCTTTTTTATTAATGTTTAAGAAACATATTTTCGTAACTCATCGTAGACAGAAAAACTTGATTTTCAATATCATTTTAATTTTATTCTTTAGAATTCCTTCTACCAACTTAATCGGCAACAACAAAGACTTAGATGTTTTAAACAGAATTTAGGGTTCTTTTTTTCCATTTGTGTTCATTGTGTAGAAACCACTAATAAGCATTTTTTGATATGGGCAGATATCCCTTGTGGGGTTATACATTGTAATAGATGCTATAGAAACAGGAAAAAAAAGGAGAAGCAGCAGAATCCTCAGTCATGACTCCTATCTATGTAGACTAGGGCTAGAGGCAGGGTGACCATGGCACTAGCTATGGTTACAGGAAGTAGCCGACAAGGAGGAGAGATGCAGGAAGAGGCATCTCATGAGGGTTCCTGGGGGAGGAATCCCAGGGCATTTCCATCACAGACAGATTTCTATCAGACCACACAAACAGAAAAAGGAAGGAAAAACAACCCCCCAAGGGCATGTGTGGGTACGCGGCTCTTGTGAGTCTATGGCAGTGCTTATCCCAGGAGGAACTGCTAGAAAGATGGCCCAGGAGACCTGTGTTAAAACAAGGGCTTGGTGGGATTCCGGTGGGAAGAAAAACCCAAAGCTGCTGTATAACTTCCCTATGGTGAGTCTTCCATCAGTCTTTTCAGATACACTTGGGGATAAAGTAACAAGATCCTGCAAATACTCAACATGAGCTTTTAACATTTCCAGAAACAATTACTAAGTCAAATGCACGTTATACGTCAGCTAATGATACTATGAACGGATCCCAGTGGCCTTTACCATGACCTATCAAATAGCACAGGAATGTTTTACAGCACTGCCTTTTGGGTTAAATTTCTCTGGCAAGTCTCCTCCCCCACCAAAAAAGTCAGGATATACAAAACACACCCAAGTTTTATAGATTTAAAGTATGTTCAGCATCAAGAACAGCAGTAAGAACCCAGGAAAACTTATTTTCCATTTTCATACCAACACATACTGGTGGCCAGGTTATATCTCATTGTGGCTTGCTCTCATGATGGAGTGTCCCAAAGCAGGTGAATTTCAAAGCGCCCTGAAGGCAGGTGTAACTGACAGAACTCCTGGACACTTCAAGGTTATAGCTGGAAACCACCCAAGATCAAGGCAGCACTTTACCCACCTGAAAGCACTGACATGATCTCTGTTAACATCAGAGCTCCCGCCCGGTTCATACACCAGGAGAAAGGAAGGTGTGCTTTCAGGCAATCAGTAGGCACTTAGAGGCAGTGCTAGTTTGGCCTCTAAAGCAGGCAGGCAGACAGGCATCTGGATCCATTAGAGCCTGGAGAGCAGCCTTCAGTCACCACGAGAGGGCTTGGATTTGAAAGAAACTGGCAAATCTCCACTCTCCAGTGGATTCCTTCCAGCAAATTCCAGCAGAGTGGACTGCTGAGAGGCTGAAGTTTTAAGGGACGAGTCTTAATGTTTCATTTAAACGCTCCTGATGTAACTCGAGCAGAGTGTGTGAGCACCAAGGGGTCCAGGCTACTTAATGAAATCTGAAAATGCTGCTCTAGGTCAGGGGAGAAGATAAGATCACAGATGATGTTAGAAGAATTATTTCTCAGTTATGGACAAGGGCCCACATTACTGGAAAACAGTTAATTTATTAGCACATCATTTATAAGCAATGCACAGACAGGAAGCAGGCAAACTTCCAGTTAACCTGACAGATTTAATCGTGGTTGTTCTGCTCTACAGTGATCATACACAGTTGCAGAGTTGACGATTACATAAGAAGAGCTACGTTCAGGGCCGAGCGTCTGAAGATGCAGTGGGGGAAGATTCACCTCCTCCCGGGAAGGCTTCAGGCAGAGGGGGAACTAGAAAACTAGATTCCTGTTCTGGGAGGGAGCAGGGACGAGAAGAGCCTCATGCCCATAACCCCAGCAGAGCTGTAAGGTTGTCAAACATGAAATACCTTAAAAGGATGCTAAAGGCTGATGTGAGAGCTTGCTGCATTGTTGACACCACGCTAAAGACTTTCCAATGTGACTCCACTTCATCCTCACCAACTTTGGGATGTCTGTACCTTCTTATTGTCATTTTACAGAGAAGGACACGGAGGCTGTGAGTGGCCCGGAGGCTTGCCCGAACCTGCATGGCCTGAGCTGGAGGCAAAGCCCGCAGGGGGAGCCCCCAGCCACGGCCGTGATGCTGCCGCCCTCGGCTGATGGACACCAGCCAGACAGCGGATGGAAGCGCGGCTCCAGGAAGACAGGTCTGTGGGCTCCTGGCCTTCCTCTGCCCCAGGAGGGGTTAAGCAGAAGGCAATCGCCAGGCTGACGCACCTGTCCACTACCGTCATCTTGCTTTATTATGGCCAGTGTCATCCTAGTCAAACTTTACTCCAGCCCTGCCTTAAGCTATGATATTACCTGGAGTTCACTGACCTCCTGGTCCCTGGTTCTCAACCCACTGGGATTGGATTTCCAGAACTCCCCAACCATGGGAAACCCTATTCGTATAAAGAAATACTACTCGGCCATAAAGAATCAACTACTGATACTCTCAGCAACTCTCAAATGCATTACGCTGAGAGGAGAAGCCAGCATAAGAAGACCACACACCGTCCAGTTCCATGCCTACAACATTCTAAGAAAGGCAAAACTATAGCATCGGAAGCCAGAACGGTCATGTCTAGGGACTGAGTGTGAGGGTAGCGGCCGATACAAAGGGAGCTGGGGGAGGTATGGGGAGTGATGGCGTTGCTCTGTATCTGAGTGCGGTGATGCATTTGTTAGGACTCACAGAGCTGTACACTAAAAAGCATTAATTCTGTGCATGTGCATCATACCTTGTAAAACAGGACAGCGGCATACCTTACTAATAAATACCTTCAAAGGAATAAGGGAAACCAATTAGCTGAGGCTAATGAGGAGGTAAAGCTTCCAGTTAATAGCTAGTGTTATGAAAAAGCAATTTTCAGATTGACAAGTGACCCACAAAAGATTATCAAAACAACGTGCAGGGACTTCCCTGGTGGCGCAGTGGTTAAGAATCCGCCTGCCAATGTAGGGGACACGGGTTCGAGCCCTGGTCTGGGAGGATCCCACATGCCGCGGAGCAACTAAGCCCGTGCGCCACAACTACTGAGCCTGCGCTCTAGAGCCCGTGAGTCACAACTACTGAGCCCGCGAGCCACAACTACTGAAGCCCGCACGCCTAGAGCCCGTGCTCCGTGACAAGAGAAGCCACTGCAATGAGAAGCCCGCGCACCGCAACGAAGACCCAACACAGCCAAAAAATAAATAAATTAATTAAAAAACCCATGAACCCCAAAAGCCCAATAGATTCCTAGAGGCTGGCCTCTACCGAAGACCTGCTCAACTGATTACCTGTTTATTGAGCACTGTGTCATTAGTCCTGCCTGGGCCACTGAGTTGGTGAATAGACAAGCACCCGGTACTACCCTGTGCAGTGCCATCTCTGAAAGCAGGAGGGCCTTTAGCCAGGGGAGCGAGTTGGAATCTGTGAGCTTTAGCGCAGATGTGATGAGCTGGACCCCTTGCTGGATTTGAGTCGTTTATTTCTGCCACAGCACCAGGTGGAGGGGAAGAGCGGGCGCCTGCAACAACGCACCCAGCAGAGCTCTCAAAGTTCGCGCGGGCCCCATGAGTCCTTTGCATCAATTTTGTTTCTGGACTTGCACTTCTTTTTTTTTGAATTCCAGGGAGGCTTAAACAGTTTATGGAGTTAGAGACTCAATTTTTAAAACATCCATGCATAAATACTTTTTTTCAGAATACTGGAGCTCTATAACGATCCTCTTAGGTAAAGCAGCTGCGAAAACATCATTAAAAAAGCATATATTGGGCTTCCCTGGTGGCGCAGTGGTTGAGAATCCGCCTGCCAATGCAGGGGACACGGGTTCGAGCCCTGGTCTGGGAAGATCCCACATGCCGCGGAGCAACTGGGCCCGTGAGCCACAACTGCTGAGCCTGTGCGTCTGGAGCCTGTGCTCCGCAACAAGAGAGGCCGCGACAGTGAGAGGCCCGCGCACCGCGATGAAGAGTGGCCCCCGCTCGCCGCAACTAGAGAGAGCCCTCGCACAGAAACGAAGACCCAACACAGCCAAAAATAAATAAATAAATAAATAGATAAATAAATAAATAAAATTAAAAAAAAAAAGCATATATTGTCACCTGTGAAAAGCAGTTAAGAGTCTATTTTTATAAAGTTCAAAGTGCTCGGGTATCTGGTAGGGGAATCCCTCCAGACCGCTAAGCCTTCTCCGGCTTTCTGACGGCTGCTCCCCGTCACCCCTCCCCCTCGCCTTTTGCTAACAACCTCCCAGCTCTAAGGACCAGCAGCGACCAGCTAGGCTTTGAGAGCCCGGTCCTAAGCCCCCGTCTAACTAGTTCTGCAGCCGCTTTCCCGCTGAAACGTAAAACCCCAGCAAAGTGCACGTTTTCCCTGTTGTTTACCCTGCCCACAACTCCTGACACCCCTCACAGAGTTGGAATAAACAGAGCGGGTGGGATGGTAAAGGCAGGTGTGGGCTCTCTTTGGTACACAGGCCTAACCCTCCCTTCTAGCCCCTCCTCATCTTTCAGGTCTTAACTCATTTCATCCTGGAAACCCGAGGCCCCTACCCTCGCCAGCTGTGAGGGAGGATCTACCCCTTCTGATCGATCTCACCTCAAGCATCTTCCTGGAAGCCAGCGCCCAGCATGGTATTGAGTGGGGGGAGTTCTCACCTGTGTCCCCCCCAAGAGCCAGAGCTCCGTCTTGTTCATCTGGATCCCACGACCCCAAATTGCGATGGTTTAAATCTCTATTTCAGGGATAATATTTCCAGACCTCTAGGCTAATATGCATCCCATCTCCTGGCCTGTATCCCATACCAGTTTAACGACCCCAGGAAAACATTAAAATTTCTTATATATGTTGCCAAAAATAAGTAGACACTCTAAATGGTATAAAATTCCCATTTTTCTTTTCACATCGATATCTACGTGTCATGGTTATTCTCTGTATTAGGAACCACCAACTTCTCACCATCATAATGGCCATGATTTATGCCCCAGGTTAAAACTACAAAATTACATTAAAGGTCTCTGCTTACCATGTGCCCGACGTATTGAAAGACACATTTTCTGAAATTGCTTTTACTATGGAACTTGCCTATTCCAGAATGAAAAAGGGATCCCAGTCTCCAAAAGCAACAAAGCTCCTATCTGGTTTTCAGGCCCCTCCTCTGGCCACGCCGGTACCCCTACCTCCTTGCCTTTGCTAATTTCATTCCTTTTCCTGGCCTGAATGCAGACACACAAGGAGTCCCACCCACCTGGCCAGCCTCTTAGTCCAGCCTCACAACAAGGTTTCACCTTCTGAGAAATACGGTCCATCTGGTCACAGCCACTAAACTTAGCATTTAATTGGTTTTAATACAAAGCAAAACTACATGCAAAGTTTGTCTTTCAAGCCTTCAATGAGCTGATGTGCACTTTTTGTTTCCCTCAAGGTGACCAAAACAGCCAAGTGCTTGTGACATTCTTTTTTTTAACGTTTTAGCATTTTTAAAAAACGGTGGCGAAATACACATAGAGTTTACCATCTTAACCATTTCTAAGTGTGGAATTCAGTGGCATTAAGTACGTTCACACTGTTGTGCAACCATCACCACCGTCCATCCACAGAACTCTCTGTGACATTCTTGTTTGTCATCGTCTGCGGGAAGGCAGACAGAAAATTGCCAGTTAGTTTCTAGTGATAAAAACCCAGTTTTAATTCATGGAACTGTATACCTAAAAATGGTGTATCTTACTGTATATTCATTATACTTCAATAACACTGATTAAAAACAAAATAGGAGAGATGTAGTGTGGACCATCAGGGTCTAGACCACCAGGGGGCTCGAGGGAGAGATGGGATTTTATCAAAAGACACAGGAACCCTTGAGGAGTTTGAAGAGAGTAGTGGAATTCATTCGCTCACTCACTGCCCACATTTTGGGGCACCCATGCTCCAGACAATGTGCCAGGCACTGGAGCTGGTCAGATGTATGTTTCAGAAAGCTCATCCTGGCTTCATTATAGATGTTTGAATGGGCAAAGCTAGTGGTCTCTGCTATCATCCAGGTAAAAAGTACTAAATTAAGGTAGTAGCAGAGAGGATGGAAAACAAAGATGGAATATATTTTTAGTTTTACCATTAATAGGGCCACTATGAAATCACTGATTCTATCATTTTGTTCCTATTTTTTAATCACTTGAACCAATGGTTACTTTGGCCTGAATAAATTTTATATGGCACACCACACAAGCATTAAGTAAGAGCTGTCAGCAACAAAGAACGTGTAGTACAGATAATAATACATGAATTGAGCATGTATTATGTTCATGGCACTGCAGTGAAAATGGTCTAATTAGATCAACATCATTTTGGTGGAGTATTTATGGCCTGGTTAGAGGGAAAGCTGTAATTCCACAAGGCTTTTTGTGGGTGAAGCTGGAGATGACTTGAATGTTTATCAACACAAGAAGGGCTGAACAGGTCGTAGGACACCACGGTGTGAAACACCAGGCGATGGATCTCTATGTAGTGATGGGAAATGATTCCAAAATACACTGTAAATAGAACACGAGCTACAGGATGTATTACAAAACAGGATGACGTGTGTGTAAAACACTGATTTGTCTGTATATGTAAACATCTCTATAAACACAGAGAGAAAAGTCAGAAAAGAATACACATAAGGGAGTTGGGGGTGGAAGGACTTTCAGACTGAGACTTGTATTGCAGTGAGAGTATCACCATGCATTCCCTCTCTAGAGAAGTCCGGTTCTATAGGTTAGTACACCAAGTGCATGGACAGTATTACATCATAGGCTCTAGTTTCTCCGTACCATCTTTATGGCTAATTTCAATCATATACTGAGCTTCATACTAATGGCTAAGACTATATACACGTATGTATGCACACGTGATACCTTTTTCAGCTGGCATATTATTTTAAGTTTGTGTTCTTAAATGACTGCTAGTTAAGAATATCAGAGGGCGTCTGAGATGAGAACGTCCTGGCTATCACAAAGGGCTTCTCCTTGAGTTACAACAAAACCAGTTCAGAAAAACACATAATATACTTAATTTATTCTCACATAAGTAATTAACTACAAGATAACCCTTAGAACGTAACACTATTCACTGCAAATGAGCAAATCAAATTACAACAATCTTTGATCTTTCAGCTCAAAACACACTAAAACAGCGTACAAGTAGTACTTTCCCATGTTCGAATTCTACTTGAAGTGCACACGCTGATGCCACAGAGGTTATTCGGCAACGGCAGAGGCTGTCTGAGAGAATGCTCGAACTGTCTGCACTCAGCCAAGGATTCTGTTTCTTGGTTTTAAAATTAAGATCAGGAAGCCTCCACCGAAGAGAGAAGAGAAGAAGCCTGGAGGTAATGGCTGTTGTAAAAAGCTAGTTATTTTCGGAGATTTCTGGAGACTTGGCAGTAAAGCTTAGGTTAATATCAGAGATGTACATGACCTGGGGAATCTGCACGTGATACCAGCTGAGCCTCAGAAAGGCAGCACGACCACAAAAGTGCCAAGCAGGGAGAAGGCTCTGCTGGATAAGCAGCTGGAGTGAGAATATAAACAACTGGATCACAGGGCCAGACCCTCCACAATCCACATGACATTGGCCGTGTGGCTGACAGGGTCTTGGTGCTCCGGCTGGGTGTCAGGCTTGAGCCTCTGAGGTGGGAGAGCGGAGTTCAGGATATTGGTCCACCAGAGACATCCCAGCTCCATGCAATATCAAATGGTGAAAGCTCTGCCAGAGATCTCCATCTCAACACTAAGACCCAAATCCACTCAACGACCAGCAAGCTACAGTGCTGAACACCTTATGCCAAATTACTAGCAAGGCAGGAACACAACACTGCCCATTAGCAGAGAGGCTGCCTAAAATCATACTAAGTTCACAGACACCTCAAAACACACCACCGGATGCAGTCCTGCCCACCAGAAAGACAAGATACAGCCTCATCCACCAGAACACAGGCACCAGTCCCCTCCACCAGGAAGCCTACACAACCCACTGAACCAACCTTAGCCACTGGGGGCAGACACCAAAAACAAAGGGAACTGCCAACCTGCAGCCTGTGAAAAGGAGACCACAAACACAGTAAGTTAAGCAAAATGAGAAGACACAGAAACACACAGCAGATGAAGGAGCAAGGTAAAAACCCACCAGACCTAACAAATGAAGAGGAAATACGCAGTCTACTTGAAAAACAATTCAGAGTAATGATAGTAAAGATGATCCAAAATCTTGGAAATTGAATGGAGAAAATACAAGAAACATTTAACAAGAACCTAGAAGAATTAAAGAGCAAACAAACTATGATGAACAACAGAACAAATGAAATTAAAAATTCTCTAGAAAGAATCAATAGGAGAATAACTGAGGCAGAAGAACAGATAAGTGACCTGGAAGATAAAATAGTGGAAATAACTACTGCAGAGCAGAATAAAGAAAAAAGAAGGAAAAGAATTGAGGACAGTCTCAGAGACCTCTGGGACAACATTAAATGCACCAACATTCGAATTATAGGGGTCCCAGAAGAAGAAGAGAAAAAGAAAGGGACTGAGAAAATATTTGAAGAGATTATAGTTGAAAACTTCCCAAATATGGGAAAGGAAATAGTTAATCAAGTTCAGGAAGCACAGAGAGTCCCATACAGGATAAATCCAAGGAGAAACATGCCAAGACACATTAATCAAACTATAAAAATTAAATACAAAGAAAAAATATTAAAAGCAGCAAGGGAAAAACAACAAATAATATACAAGGGAATCCCCATAAGGTTAACAGCTGATCTTTCAGCAGAAACTCTGCATGCCAGAAGGGAGTGGCAGGACATATTTAAAGTGTTGGAAGGGAAAAACCTACAACCAAGATTACTCTACCTGGCAAGGATCTCATTCAGATTCAAAGGAGAAATTAAAACCTTTACAGACAAGAAAAGGTAACAGAATTCAGCACCACCAAACCAGCTTTACAACAAAGGCTAAAGGAACTTTTCTAGGCAGGAAACACAAGAGAAGGAAAAGACCTACAATAACAAACTTCAAACAATTAAGAAAATGGTAATAGGAACATACATATGGATAACTACCTTAAATGTAAATGGATTAAATGCTCCAACGAAAAGACACAGACTGGCTGAATGGATACAAAAACAAGACCCGTATATATGCTATGTACAAGAGACCCACTTCAGACCTAGGGACACATACAGACTGAAAGTGAGGGGATGGAAAAAGATATTCCATGCAAATGGAAATCAAAAGAAAGCTAGAGTAGCAATTCTCATATCAGACAAAATAGACTATAAAACAAAGAATATTACAAGAGACAAAGAAGGACACTACATAATGATCAAGAGATCAATCCAAGAAGAAGATAGAACAATTGTAAATATTTATGCACCCAACATAGGAGCACCTCAATACAGAAGGAAAATGCTAACAGCCATAAAAGGGGAAATCGACAGTAACACAGTCGTAGTAGGGGACTTTAACACCCCACTTTCACCAATGGACAGATCATCCAAACAGAATATAAATAAGGAAACACAAGCTTTAAATGATACATTAAACAGGATGGACTTAATTGATATTTATAAGACATTCCATCCAAAAACAACAGAATACACCTTCTTCTCAAGTGCTCCTGGAACATTCTCCAGGATAGATCATATCTTGGGTCACAAATCAAGCCTTGGTAAATCTAAGAAAATTGAAATCGTATCAAGTATCTTTTCCAACCACAACGCTATGAGACTAGACATCAATTACAGGAAAATATCTGTAAAAAACACAAACACATGGAGGCTAAACAATACACTACTTAATAACCAAGAGATCACTGAAGAATCAAAGAGGAAATCAAAAAATACCTAGAAACAAATGACAATGAAAACACAGTGACCCAAAACCTATGGGATGCAGCAAAAGCAGTTCTAAGAGGGAAGCTTATAGCAATACAATCCTACCTCAAGAAACAAGAAACATCTCAAATAAACAACCTAAACGTACACCTAAAGCAATTAGAGAAAGAACAAAAAAACCCCCACAGTTAGCATAAGGAAAGAAATCATAAAGATCAGATCAGAAATCAATGAAAAAGAAATGAAGGAAACAATAGCAAAGATCAATAAAACTAACAGCTGGTTCTTTGAGAAGATAAACAAAATTGATAAACCATTAGCCAGACTCATCAAGAAAAAAGGCAGAAGACTCAAATCAATAGACTTGGAAATGAAAAAGGAGAAGCAACAACTGACACTGCAGAAATACAAAGGATCATGAGAGATTACTACAAACAACTCTATGGCAATAAAATGGACAACCTGGAAGAAATGGACAAATTCTTAGAAAAGCACAACTTTCCGAGACTGAACCAGGAGAAACAGAAAATATAAGCAGACCAATCACAAGCACTGAAATTGAAACTGTGATTAAAAATCATCCAGCAAACAAATGCCCAGGACCAGATGGCTTCACAGGCAAATTGCATCAAACATTTAGAGAAGAGCTAACACCTATCCTTCTCAAACTCTTCCAAAATATAGCAGAAGGAGGAACACTACCAAACTCATTCTACAAGGCCACCATCACCCTGATACCAAAACCAGACAAAGATGTCACAAAGAAAGAAAACTACAGGCCAATATCACTGATGAACATAGATGTAAAATTCCTCAAACAAATCCTAGCAAACAGAATCCAACAGCACATTAAAAGGATCATACACCATGATTAAGTGGGGTTTATCCCAGGAATGCAAGGATTCTTCAATATATGCAAATCAATCAATGTGATAAACCATATTAACAAACTGAAGGATTAAAAACCATATGATCATATCAATAGATGCAGAAAAAGCTTTCAACAAAATTCAACACCATTTATGATAAAAACCCTCCAGAAAGTAGGCATAGAGGGAACTTACCTCTACATAATAAAGGCGACATATGACAAACCCACAGCCAACATCACTCTCAATGTTGAAAAACTGAAACCATGTCCACTAAGATCAGGAACAAACAAGACAAGGTTGCCCACTCTCACCACTATTTTCAACATAGTTTTGGAAGTTTTAGCCACAGCAATCAGAGAAGAAAAAGAAATAAAAGGAATCCAAATTGGAAAAGAAGAAGTAAAGTTGTCACTGTTTGCAGAGGACATGATACTATACATAGAGAATCCTAAAGATGCCACCAGAAAACTACTAGAGCTAATCAATGAATTTGGTGAAGTAGTAGGATACAGAATTAATGCACAGAAATCTCTTGCATTCCTATACACTAATGATGAAAAATCTGAAAGAGAAATTAAGGAAACACTCCCATTTACCACTGCAACAAAAAGAATAAAATACCTAGGAACAAACCTACCTAAGGAGACAAAAGACCTGTATGCAGAAAACTATAAGACACTGATGAAAGAAATTAAAGATGATACAAAGAGATGGAGAGATATACCATGTTTTCGGATTGGAAGAATCAACATGGTGAAAATGACTATACTACCCAAAGCAATCTACAGATTCAATGCAATCCCTATCAAACTACCAATGGCATTTTTCAAAGAACTACAACAAAAAATTTCACAATTTGTATGGAAACACAAAAGACCCCGAATAGCCAAAGCAATCTGGAGAAAGAAAAACGGAGGTGAAGGAATCAGGTTCCCTGACTTCAGACTATACTACAAAAGCTACAGTAATAAAGACAGTATGGTACTGGCACAGAAACAGAAATACAGATCAATGGAACAGGATAGAAAGCCCAGAGATAAACCCATGCACATATGGTCACCTTATTTTTGACAAAGGAGGCAAGAATATACAATGGAGAAAAGACAGCCTCTTCAATAAGTGGTGCTGGGAAAACTGGACAGCTACATGTAAAAGAATGAAATCAGAACACTCCCTAACCATACACCAAAAAAACCTCAAAATGGATTAAAGACCTAAATGTAAGGCCAGACACTATAAAACTATTAGAGGAAAACATAGGCAGAACACTCTATGACATAAATCACAGCAAGATCCTTTTTGACCCACCTCCTAGAGAAATGGAAATAAGAACAAAAATAAACAAATGAGATCTGATGAAACTTAAATGCTTTTGCACAGCAAAGGAAACCATAAACAAGATGAAAAGACAACCCTCAGAATGGGAGAAAATATTTGCAAATGAAGCAACTGACAAAGGATTAATCTCCAAAATTTACAAGCAGCTCATGCAGCTCAATATCAAAAAAAACAAACAACCCAATCCAAAATTGGGCAGAAGACCTAAATAGACATTTCTCCAAAGAAGATATACAGATTGCCAGCAAACATATGAAAGGATGCTCAACATCATTAATCATTAGAGAAATGCAAATCAAAACTACAGTGAGATATCATGTCACACCCGTCAGAATGGCCATCATCAAAAAATCCACAAACAATAAATGCTGGAGAGGGTGTGGAGAAAAGGGAACCCTCTTGCACTGTTGGTGGGAATGTAAATTGAGACAGCCACTATGGAGAACAGTATGGAGGTTCCTTAAAAAACTAAAAATAGAACTACCATACGACCCATCAATCCCACTACTGGGCATATACCCTGAGAAAACCGTAATTCAAAAAGAGTCATGTACCACAATGTTCATTGCAGCTCTATTTACAACAGCCAGGACATGGAAGCAACCTAAGTGTCCATCAACAGATGAATGGATAAAGAAGATGTGGCACATATATACAATGGAATATTACTCAGCCATAAAAAGAAACGAAATTGAGTTATTTGTAGTTATAAATTTGAATATTACTTGAATACTATTTGAATATTTGAAATTTGAATATTAATTTGAATATTACTCAGCCATAAAAAGAAACGAAATTGAGTTATTTGTAGAGAATGGACTTGAGGATGGGGGAGGGGGAAGGGTAAGCTGTGAGAAAGTGAGAGACTGGCATGGACATGTATACACTACCAAACGTAAAATAGATAGCTAGTGGGAAGCAGCCGCACAGCACAGGGAGATCAGCTCGGTGCTTTGTGACCACCTACAGGGGTGGGATAGGGAGGGTGGGAGGGAGACGCAAGAGGGAGGAGATATGGAGATATATGTATAGCTGATTCACTTTGTTATAAAGCAGAAACTAACACACCATTGTAAAGCAATTATACTCCAATAAAGATGTTAAAAAAAGATAAAACAAAATTGAAACACCCCCCCAAAAAATATAAACAAACAAACAAATAAATAATAAATAAAATTAAGATCGCCCAGAAATACTAAGGAGAAAATTGGGCATGAATCAGTGGAGACATTTTATTTATGCATTCATTCATTCATTTTTCATCTTGTAAAGAATGTTTAAAAGGCTGTTTAGAAAAGACCATTTAATCCCTGTTGCTTGGCCACAACTGAAATACTAATGTAAGGAACTCGCCCAGCACTTTCAGAATTGAAAACGTTCCAAACAGCATTTTTCAGACAGACTGAAACTGTACTCGTCGCAGCCTCAGCCCACTTGAAGTTTTTTTTTAAAAAAAGGAAAAAGGCAAGATAGTAGGTGTGAATGACTAAGAAGGGCCCCCAAGGAAGCTCTGGAAAGCTCAAGGGTTGGGGCTTCATGGAGAATGTCTTGATAAGAAGTCTAGACTATCTGTAATGTGCTGATTGTGAGGAGAACCAGATTATTGAGAAATCTTCTGAAGCCAGCACCTCCAGGAGATGAAAAAGCCCGTGAAAGTTGGGCTGCCATGTGGGACAGGGACTCCAATGCTCGTCACTTCAGCCCACAGCACTAATTATCTACGACCCCAAGTGACATTCAGGAGTGACTCCTATCACAGACGAAAAAAATGCCCCGGGGTGGGAGGCAAACATCTTTAAGCGCCTAAAGGGAATTGTAAAAATGTGGACAGAAAGAAGACAGAAACCACAAAGTCCATTACGTGTAACATCGCAAAGTTCTTACTCGGAGTGGGTTGAGGTGAACACGGCAGCACAAGGCGAACAGACAAGGCAAGGGGGCTGCCCTTTGTGCAGATTAGAAAAATGCTTCTCTTTTTCTAGGTGTTCCTATGTTTCAGCCCTATTGACCTCTTTGGCTGGGCAGCCTTGTGCAGTGCACAACCTGTGCAACTTGGGAAAATTACTTGGTAGGAGTTTAGTTAGAGAGTGAGTGATGTGAACCTCTAGGTCTGACCTGCATATTCAACTGGAAGGAATAGACAATTTGGTAAAGAAATGGTTAATCACAGTTCCATGAGCAAACCACCTGTTCAATGATCTGAGCTGAGGATTTTAAGGGACCACATCAGAAAAAGTGGATATATGCCTCAGTTATTATTTCTGCCAAGAGTTGAGAAATCAGACACAAAATAACCCACAATAGAAGGAGATATTAGCACCACACACAATGACCATTGCTTTTCTATTTTCCCATAGAGTGACTGCCTGCTTCCTCTTTCGGAAACACGTCTGGAAATCTCTTAGTCATGACGGCCACGCCTTTATAGCAAAGTTATTCTTCAAAAGGAGGAACGAGGTGGCTGGTGGTCCCCCCGGGACCAAACATGAAGCGCCTTTTCCACTTGTCCCTCGGCCCGCCCCATCCACCCTGCTAGTTCCTCCAGACAGCACATTTATTTCACTTACAACTGAATCAGCATCTTGAAAAACAGGCTGACAACTCAATGAGTTCATTGAGAGGTTTTTAATTACATTCCTGGCTTCCTCCCACTCAATCCCACATCCTCCCTGCTGAAGTGGCAGCATCCAAATATCCCAGAAGCAATAAATGAAAGCTCAGGAAACCGGCAGATTCCATGAGACATCCAGCCAGAAACCCTTTCATTCGAGTAAAGATAAAAACAGATGGGTTGCCTAGGAATGTCTCCGTGCCCACCAAGAAAGGAGCCACCGTCTGCTGCCCAAGCTCTGGCCACCTGGAGGAGGAGGGTATGAGTGACAGCAGGAGGGACACGCAGAGGAGGGCCTTCCCCTGTCCGTCTGTCCGTTGGGGAGAGGGAGGAGGGCATGCAGTGTGGAGAAGGCATCCCAGGACTCCTGGCTTTTGATCCCGAGAACCTGGACCTGGAAGGTGTCCCTGGTTTCAAAGAGGCTGTGTCTGTCACAGGTCTCGATACATCAGAGGAGTATCTTTGTACTGTTCCCTGAACAAAATCCTTCCTTGAAATGATCTAATTACCTAAAGGCTGTCCTCTTCAAGGAAGAAGCAGCCCTTGCTCACCTCTATGATGTAGAGGACCACGTTCTTGTAGAAACAGTACAGGATACACTTGGTCACCCGGTTGTAACTCCAGGCGCCGTGAACCAGCAGGAGCTTCTCCAAGTAGGAAAACTGAAAAAGGAAAGAAAAAGGGTCCAGGAGAGCCCATCACTTGGGAAGGAGAATCACAGAATGTCCTCTGGAGGAGAAGACCGGTAGGGAGTGGGGCTCAGATTCTGCAGGTAACCCAGGAACATCATTCCCTCTAAAGGCAGAGCTTTCAGGCCAGGTGAGAATGACTAAAGTCTCCTCTTAAATCTACAGAATTTTTATTTTCCCCAAACACACAGCTGGACTTCGAATGGCTATTCTTGTGAATAATCTATTTATGCAACTCCTTTTTTAGGATCTTAATTATTAAAAGAAGGTGACCAATCAGAACTGGAAGAAAAGATCAGTGGGAATCAGATGCTTCTATTGAATCACAGGTTTTATGATGACAACAGGAACAAGGGACAGGGACACCCGTGCACCAGTACCCTTGTAAAAAGAAGGGATGCACATACATGCGCGACCTGTTTCCGCTGCCAGCCTGCAGGCTAAAGACAGTGAGACTCACAGACGCAGACACACACTCTGCCCTCCACTTCTATACCCATGTCCTTCCCCTTTTTGTGGCCTCCCGACAAGTACACAGCCCCTCTCGCTGGAGTGCGATGCAGTTATCCATCCAAACAAACACCAACAGGCAGCTGCTACTAAGTTGAGAGTGATGTAACAGCTTAGCTCTCACAGTCTGAAATATTCAGCAATATTCCAATAAAATACTTGAATCCTCCTTGTGGCAGGGGGTCACCACTCCAATCATATCTCCTCAGCCTCCCCTCCCCTTAGCCTGATCTTGCTCTTTGTGTCCTCTTTCACAAAGGTCCCCAAAAAGTGTGAACAAGGAGCCGGAGGGAGGGAAATGGGTTTTTTTTCGGGGTTGTAGCCTGGGCGCGCTCTGGCGTGTATGCACCGTCTGTGGGTGCAGCTCTGCTTAAATTCACAGTATATTCAATTGGCCTCGCCTGGTGCTGAATCCTTCCTTGGCTGCCTTGAACTAAAACCTTAACTCCTGTTCTGAGTCGTAGGGCAGTCCACAAACTCAAACTCTGTTTACTTTCCCAGGAGAGGTAACCAGGTCGGAGCGAGAACATCCACAGATACTAGAAATCCTGTTGCTATTGTAAACTTCGTATTCGTTCCAGATGACTTTTGAGATTATATTGAACTATCTGTAGAAAAGAAAGGCTGCCTGAAAATATAGTATCTTTTTAAAAATACTTTTTCAAGAGGAAGGCATGCAATAGTTTGCACTAGCGCTAAGAACCGGGGCTCAATCCCACGTGAATCGCATCTCGGCGAGTTCCTGCAGATCGGGGAAGGCAGATGTCTCATCTACGTGCTGCTCGAAAAGCTGAATGAGACCCCAAAATGGGAGGAGTAGGTACATATGGAAAAATAAAACTCTCCATAAAGGCTCATCAAGGATTCCAGAGGGGAACGGGGAATCATAAAATAACTAGCGAAACAAATAAAAAGGAAGTTTGCATTTGACCTGGACCCCCTGGTGTTCAGCCTTCAATGGGTACAGAGAACATCTGCTGGAATCATCCAGAAGGCGCTGGCTTGGCGCTACAGTGATTTCTTTCCAGAAAAAAAAAAAAAAACAGATCCTAAATCGAAATGCTGTTTTCATGAGGTCTCTCAAAAAACATTAAGAAGGCAGGGGGCACAAATGACTCTCTCCCGAGGAGAGCAGGCAGCCGAGGGCTGGAGACTCGACGCTACACGGGCGGCCCACGCACAGCAAAGCAGCAAGACAGGGGCCGGCCGGCAGTCCCAGGGCCGCTCCTGCGGACAGAAGCACGGGCCAGTGGGGAAGAAATAGAACCAGAGCTTTGCCGACTTCATCATTTTCCCAAGGACAAGTCTTTGAGCTAACTTCTTCCCTTCCGGAACGACTCTCCAGGGCACGTTCTCGAAAACCCAATCAAAAATGTATTCGTCCACGTGAAAATAAACAGATCAAGGGCAAGGCGTTAACTTCAACCAAAGACATTGATTATTTTATTAACTTCAGCTAAAGGAATTCAGCAAATTGTGGCATTTCCTACCTAGTGATTAAGGCAGAGGAAGCATACTGTCGGGTGGAGAGGGTGTAGGGCAAGGAGAACGCAGCCCCAGAATAACGGGATCTCTGCCTAAGCGTGAACAGGACGGCGGGCAGGAGGGATGGTGCCATATGGGGCCACCCGTCAGCTCCTCTGGCAGAGATGACTTATGCTGGACGGGCAAGAAAACCCCTAACTAGAGTTACAAAGTCCTGCTCCCCTCTCGGCCCTTCCTTGATTTTGATTTGCTTTTAATTTTGCTTGGCCTTTAATAATCTAAAGAGACCAATTGCTCCAGATCCCACATCCTATTAGTACAGTTTCAATAAAGCACGTCATGGAATCTCCCTTCCCTAGACATTTGAAGGAAAAAGACAGACAAATATTTGCCTGGAGCTCCTAGGAAATCTCTAAAGATCCCTGCCAGCCAGATGATGCTATAACTCAAGTATTTAATAATGCTGGGGTGTATAACATCTACAGTTGCTGACAGACTACAGGAAGCGTGAGTCCCACAGGCCTTGGAGTAGTTGACTCGGGAAAGTAACTGGGCAGGTGTGCGGGGCTGGTCCCCCAAGGTCACATGCAGGCCCGCTGTTCTCTGACCCTGGGGGCTGAGACCCATGGCAGGTCACCTATTGTGAAGGAGCCCTAGTTTCCCCACCTGTAAAATCGGAATTCATTCTTCCTACCGACTTCAGCGATCATCTTGAGGATTTACTTGAAATCAACAAAGGAACAAGGCTGATTTCATGCCCTTTTCGGAGCCATGAGGATCCTGCAGTTCTTCCCTGTGTTTGTACAACCACCAGCTGGGAGGGAATTGGAGATGGGATCTAAGGCACGGCCCCCCTCCGGGAGGTGGAGCTCCCAAAGCCGCAGAGGACCAGCTTGCAGCAAGCTCCTCCACGTTTCAGATGCAGCCCCATATTTCACCTTGAAGGAGGAAACAGCCATTCTTACTGTGTTCGTGTGATTAGGTTAACACATTCTTCAAAAGACTGAACAGTGGAGGAATACGAGGGAACTCTAGCCAACGAGCAGGCATTGAATCCCAGCACACTGTGACCCAGAGACAGGAGGAAACAGTCTGTGCTCTCCGCGATGTCTAGATTTTCTGGATGGTCAAGCAGCATCAACGGTCTAGATATGCACCCCAGGGATCAGGAGGTCGGCTATTTTCCTTCACTTCTGGGCTGTCACTGTGGAGTGGACATTTCTTTCAGCCTCAGGCTGCTGGGACAGGCACTACTAAGGATGTCAGGAGCCTCTGCTGAAACGTACGGTCCAGAGAGGAACGGGCTGGATGTGGCCGAACTGCCAGAGGCTTTGTGCTGCTGACCGCAGCGGAACTGCCGCCCAAACCCAGGGCTCATGCTCCAGGCACTTCACCTGACAGCAGTGGTCCTGGACAGCCCTGGACACAGCCCCGGAGGGCAGCGGTTGTGAATCCCTGACTCCCCCTGACCTTAAACAGCTGATGAGAGAGGGTTCCAGCACCTTCTGGAAGAGGGGAGATCAGGATAGGAATTGCAGAGAACGGATGCTATGAGCACAGCCATCCTTGGGCACGGGACATGCAGGAGATGCAGAGTTGAGGGAAAGAGATTATTATTATAAAATCACTGAGACCCATCTATCAGGAATGACATCTCACCTGGACAACAGAAAGCCCAGCCTGCCCCACAGCTGGAAAGGAAACCCAAACCGCAGGACAGGGCCTCGTAACTGCACAAGATCGAGGCAACAGAGAAACCCAAATACACTGGTGGTTTCTCCTCCATGCGGCTTCCAAAGGGGTGGCAGAGGTCTAGGGCTGGACTGAAGGTCAAGCGCCAGCCAGGCCTTCATGCCCAGCGGACCCTGTCGACAAGACGGGACGGCGGGTCGACCACACCACTGACCTGTGCGATGGCGTAATCCGAGTTGTTGGTGGCCTGCATGCCCTCGTTGCCACTGATGCCCACACCCACGTGGGCCGTCTGGATCATCCCGACGTCATTGGCACCGTCCCCGATGGCCAGGGTGATGGCCTTCACCCGCTTCTTCACCACCTCCACTATCTCCGACTTCTGCAGAGGGGACACTCTGGAGGAGAAGAGAGAGGAGTTATGACTCCATGCGTCTTTCCAGAGGAAACAGCTGTAATCTACATTTCGCTGCATTAAAAGGGCAGTTATTGGACAATTTCCAAATTCAATACAGACGTTTTAGGCTCATGTGCAAAGAAGCTTTCAGAAAACAGTAGCTTGTGGCTTTCAAGTATTTGCCAACTTCACAGATGAAATACACAACTCAAACTAACTTAAAGGACAGCCCGTTGGTAATCACGCCGCTCAGCGGGAGTCGTACGTGCAAACTCCTCCTGGGCACGTGTGCCCTCCCGAATGAGCAAGGCAGCGAAGCTGGTTACAGAGGTCTTAGGATATGTCTTCCCGATAAATCAGAAAACTAGCACAGACCCCAGTTTGGCTTTGCCGTCCACCATACATAACCCAGGACTGTCAAGGGAATTTTCTATAAAACCTGCTTTCAGAGAAGGGAACGAAAATTGGCAGGGCTTGAGAAGTGCAGAAAGAGAACTAGTGTGTGAGAGGAAAGAAGAAAGACTCCTCCATCCCTACCCCAGAGATAGAGGCAGCGTTTGAAGGGCAGTCAAGGCAGAGGGTCGAAGAAGAGGAGCCCCAGGGCAGCAGGTCTATAAAAACTGAACTGCGCACAAGCACAGCCCCAAAGGAGAAGGTAAAGTAGCCAGTACCTAAGAGGGGTTGTTTCCACAGAGAATCAACGAAGCTGGGCTATTTTCCATAAGCCCCCCTGGGAAGAAGAGCCAGTATAAATCTACGGCATCCAAAGCACAGCAATGTTAATTATGAGGAAGTGTTTGTTCAGGGTATAAGACCAGATAATAAAACAACATGATAAAACCACTAGTACATCAGGACTGACCTATTCTACATTTTAAATTGGTAAGCTGATATTTGATCTGTGAAATTTACAGGTAAATCCCTAAATCACTCAAACTCACACACACACACACACACACACACACACACACACACACACACACACACACACAGCAAAAGACCATTCTGAGCTTCCCGGAGAGAGACCTCCGCACCTATGTGTGGACTGCACTTACAAGCTAGAAGGGACCCTCAAAGACTCTCTCAGTAGCATTTTCATATGGCCTCCAACCCACAGAAATACCTGTTTCCAACAGAAAACTTCAATTTTACCAACCCTGGAAGGAAATGCGTTTGGTGAGACAGCAAGCTGAACTCGCAGACAGGTATTCTGGAAGCCTTTGCTCAGTTACAAAGAAATGAGGACGAGCAAGTTGGAAAAACAGAATCTAAGTGTCAAAAGGGCTGTAGGAACCATGTCGTGTGACCTACTCTCTCTTGCATCATTTCCACAGGTATTTTCAGTGACGGGTTGGAACTTACTGCCTCCTTGGGGAAGTTGCAACCACTGAAAATTATTACTGCTTTTTTGTTGTTGATAAGCACAGTTAAAAGTCCTAATCGTGTCCTTCGGGTTAGAGCAGAACAAATGTAACTCCTCTTCCAGATACTAACAAGGCTGAAGTATGACGACACCGATCACCTCTTTCCTCCTAAAGCCCGGTTTCTGTTGGCTCAGTCGGGTCCTCCATCCGTCATTTAACAGGCAAGCTGCAGAACTTAAAAAGAGCTTCCAAGGAGGGTCTTCTAGACAGCTGAGAGCAGAACAGAACAGACCACCATCTCCCTGGTAGCAGATGACAGACCTACTTTAATGTAGCCTGAAAGGAAATTACTGGAAGCTTTCACTGTTTATCCCTGAGCTTCTAGTCCACTACGTGAAAGCAATTAAACAATTTTAACATACAGGGGTGTAAGCTCTGTCTGTCCCCTCCAAGTGCATGCGACTGCTACCTGGATCCAAGGGCTCATCTCTACATTCCTCTTTCTCATTAAATTTCTAATTGGCAGACGCAGCCGGTAATTCTCATTTGCTACACAAATGTGATTTCTCGTCCCATCGTTGAACTCGATAGAAGCAGAGATCAAACGTGGTACAGAGAAAACAGCTGAGGATTCAAATTTAAATGGCTGGGCATGACCTTTTCCTGGGCCCCCTACTAATGATTTAAACAGGGAAATCATTCTACGAGTCCTTGTCTTTCATCAATGAAATGGGGAAAAATGATAACCACCCGCGCCTCATGGTTGTGATGTATTTATGTGAAGCCATATGTTAACTAGCAGGTGTGAAACAAATGTTGTCTCCTACCTCACCCAAAAATCTCAGTTATTGGAAAAAATAAACGGACACACCTGAGAAGTGCACGCCATCTGACCCATGATTCCCAGACGGTGTGTGTGCGCCCTGGGGGTACTGAAGGGGTAATTACCAATGTCCAAGGGAAGCACAGCATCTGTCAGGCGGTACAAAACACCAGCTGGAAAGAGCTCACAGTTTCAGCACTAGCTCACACTACATTCCTCTTTATGATCTATCTTTGCGAAGCTGAGTGTTCATGGTTGCCGGGATACAAAGCAAATGTCCCAGGAAAGGTCACTGTGGAACAGGAAGTGAGGGGGGCAGCATCTACTCTCAGGTCAAGGTTTGAGAAGCTGAAGAGTGCCCTACAGGTGCCCCCCCCACCTTTCCATCGGAAATGGTTACGGTCGCTTAAGGATGAAAGAAATTAAGTATGATCTCTCTGCATTTCTGTGCATTCTTGTTTCAAATGTCTGCTCAGTGGTTAGGACAGAATCCTTCTTCAACTGTTTGACTTTACCTACCCAATAGTTAGAAACTGTTCCGTTTCCTTCTGGCCTAGGGGCTTTACAAAGCAATGAAGAAGACACCAGGGTACCGTGAACGCAGGGACTCCGGGGATCTCTGCGTTCATCATGTCTCTCCGTGATGACATCAGTCACTCTTCAAGGACAACTATCCGCTCCTTGAAGTACTGGGTTGGCCAAAAAGTTCATTCAGTTTTAAGTAAAAATAGAAGACATTTTTCCCTTTCACCAACTTTACTGAACAACAGATTCCTTAACCGAACGAACTTTCTGGCCAACCCAATAGAACTTCCCCTAACAGTGCCATCATTCCATCTTGATCTCTTCTTCTGCTTCCACAAAGACGTCACGAGGGAGTGTGAACAGACCTTTCAACAGCACTGGACGGGCCTGAGGCTGCAGCTCCTTGAGAGCCTATGTGCCACCCAGGTGACCAAGCAAGGTGACCAGGTGTGGTCTGGAGAGAAGGGAGCCCAGGGGCAGACACTCAGCCATGCGAATATGGTGTTTTGGGAGGTTGAAGGGCAGAGGTGGTGGACCAGGGAAGGTGCTGAGAAAATCCGAGGTTGCAGCTGTCGCTTTTCTTTTTGGGGTGTTAGCAGTAAGCCAACCAACGTGAGACAGTAGCAAGTCCAACACGCTCACTGCGCTTGCCTCTCTGAGATCCGTATCTCAGGTAGGTCCAGTGAAGTCCTAATTCTGATGGCTTAAAGTAAAATCGATGCAAATCCAAAAGCTGCCTTTTCCCAAAAAGCAAAGAGTAAAGAGAAACCCTGACTGGGGTATATAAACCAAGTCATATCCCAGTGTTTTGGAAGCATGAAGTTCTCATCCACGATTTACTGCGCCCTCAGCTGTAATGCCTTGAGAAAACATAATTCTAACACACATGAGGGGTTCAAAACAGATGTCAAACAGCTAATTTTTACAGAACTGAATAGGCTTCACTACGCTGAAGCCATACGTAGTATTTTAGTAGACCGAGTTACCAGGAAGCACTAAGAGCTCTCTTTAAATCTTCATTTGTGACCTGGAATCACAAGCCACACTGAAGTAAGTAGCCCCAGCATATAATACATTCAGCCCATATAATAAGAATTCCAGACCATATCTGAGCCAAGCTAGGTGCTGGGTCACTTGTATAACCTATTTTGGTGCATTATGAATAAAAATATCAACTCAAAGATCTTCAATCGGGCTTCCCTGGTGGCACAGTGGTTGAGAATCTGCCTGCCAATGCAGGGGACACGGGTTCAAGCCCTGGTCTGGGAAGATCCCACATGCCGCGGAGCAACTAGGCCCATGAGCCACAACTACTGAGCCTGCGCGTCTGGAGCCTGTGCTCCGCAACAAGAGAGGCCGCGATAGTGAGAGGCCCGCGCACCGCGATGAAGAGTGGCCCCCGCTTGCCGCAACTAGAGAAAGCCCTTGCACAGAAACGAAGACCCAACACAGCCAAAAATAAATAAATAAATAAATAAATAAATTTAAAAAAATCTTCAATCAACTGGAGAGGTATTCTACCCACTTTTTTTGGTGAACACAACAGATTTTAAAATATAAAACAAATTTTCCTTTTGATTGAAAAATATCCAGTATCCTGGAGTCCCTCATTTTATGAGACACATATTCCTGAAATTTTAAAACTCACTTTTAAAAGTTATTTCAAATATAACCGTTCAGTAAAACCTTTGGTAACTTTTATAAGATTAGTATCCATGCACTAATTTATTTGATCTACAAAAGCCCTGGTCTCAGAGTGAGTTTTTAAAATTCGGATTTGCAATATCACCAGAGTTTCTAAATTTTGATATTTGCAAAATCAAGCTTAACCAAATCCCTTCCCTTCTCAGAGCTCAGCTGCCCCATTTGTCAAAAAGGGGCTAGATCTCCATGACTGATTTGTAAACTGAGCTCAGATGAACCAGGGGTGTTACAAGGCTCTCCACCCAGGGGCACCCAAGAGAACTTCGACCAGGGCCGCAACACTTACCAATCAACCAGACGCACTACACACGTCCACTAACTCGACTTCCAAACCTCTTTATTCCATGTGGACAGTCCTCATGACTGAAATGGACGTCTGAAGACCACTGCCCGAGATCACTGAGTCTCAATATTTAAGTGACCGTCAGAACCACCTAGAAAGCTTGTAAAAGTACAGATTCTGATCGGGAAGTCTGGGGTGGGACCCAGGAATGCGCATTTTGACAAGTTCCTGGTGACCTGGATGCTACTGTCCGTAGACCACACTGAAGCAGCCAGCGCCGTTCTGGACAGGATTAACACGTTCTCTCTTGCTCAGCGTTTTAGTTAGCTAAGTTTATATTTCCATAGCACAAGAGTCATGTAACATTTTCATAGAATAACAAAATTAATTAGCAGAAACAGTGAATTTCATCCTCTTTTTTTTCAAGCTTGACATATGTAGGTGGTTCTTTGCTTTTAAACCCAAACGAGTAAGTACAGATTTTGGTTGGAATTTCCTTTAAAATAGCTTCCTGTCCGAGTGCCTCACATATGTGGGTGAGACGGAAAAATACTAACCAAAATAAGGTACACAAGACTTCCTAGGTTTTTTTTTTTTTTAATGATGCAGATACCAACATACATGATTTCATTTGTGAAAGTTTCTATTTTTCCATTAACTTAAAGATACTATCCCATGAAAGAGATTTTTCTTTGATTAAAAAACCACTGAAAAAAGCATTACACCTCATTTCTTATAAGCAGTCAGTTATCCTGAATGTTTTAAGAATTGTAGCACCTTAAAAATTTCATATAGTTTAAAAAAATTTAATATCATATAGAGTTTGTAATATACAAACACCTAACATATGAGTCTAAAATCTAAAAATAACTGAACGATCATATACCTGCTTAATAAATGTTTCCATGGCTGCCTTACTAACACCCCTCTGACCGCTGTGTTCTTTCTCTAGATATATTTGGTGTACTTACGTAGGGCCAGTGGTCCAGGCTTCTTGGACAGTTACCCTCTTCTCGAATGTCCTACATCTGTGCTCTGACCCAAGATGTGTAAGGCTGTCACACTTAACCACGTGTCCCAGTTTGCGGTGCATTTCACCATAGCCTGAAGCTCCAAAAGGCAAGCTTGGGATGGGCCCTGGAGCCCAGCAGCAAAGGTGGAACTCAGGGGAGACGGGTAGCAGGAGGATGGGGGCGTGTCTAGTGGAACCCAACTGGAGCCTGTGGGCTGGCTTATTTGTGGGTACAAAGAAGTGAAATTTAAACTCAATCACTCAATGGTTCTAGAGGAGACCGAAGTGCTCCCTCATCATAAAAACTTACAAGTAAAGAATACAGTGCCTGACCAAGAGGCAGCCTCACAAATGGGGGCTCGTGCAGAACATACTCTAAACGCAGCATGAAAACTTGCAGAGAAAAATGCCGTCCACGAGGTGAAGGCTTTGAGAAAGTGGCACCCCACCCGAGGGTTCTTTCAGGGATGAGGGTTTCTAGCCGCGGCGGCTTCAGCAGTGAAGGGTTCTGTCCTAGCCCAGCATTTCCTCTGAAGACTAAGGTGCTATGAAGACCCTCCAATCCTTTGGGGTTTCTCTCGATACTTAAAAATTTCAAGACCACATCTGAAATCGAGTGAAATAATGCCATTTTCAGCAACCTGGATATACCTAGAGATGATCATGTTAGGTGAAGGAAATCAGACAAAGAAAGACAAATGTCATATATCACGTATATGTGGAATCTTAAAAAAATGATACAGATGAACTTATGTGCAAAACAGAAACAGACTCACAGACTTAGAGAACAAACTTATGGTTACCAAAGGGGGAAGGTAGGGGGGAGGGATAAATCAGGAGTTTGGTATTAACATATACACACTAATATAATCAACAAGGACATACTGTGTAGCACAGGGAACTCTGCTCAATATTCTGTAATAACCTAAATGGGAAAAGAATCCGAAAAAGAATAGATATATGTATGTGAATCACTTTGCTGTACACCTGAAACTAACACAACATTGTAAATCAACTATACTCCAATATAAAAGCTAAAAAAAACTTTCAAAACCACATCTGATTGGTAATATAAAAGGTGGGGTTTCCTACAAAATGCCATAGGACTAAAGTTACTATTCCTTCTCTAACCTCATTGGCTGCCTCATAAAAGAGCAGAAAGGATGACAGACCACATGGGGGGGGGCCACCAATGTTTTAAGGACTGATCCCCAAATTTTCTAACAGGTGTATTTATTTCTATGAACTCTATATTTTCAGTATAATTGGCCACATCCATTCTGTGGGGTGTGTTTGTTCATCTCTTAGATTTACCTTTCCTTCCTTCACATCCTGCCCGCCCCTCACCCCAACCTCACTGCTAATCCACGATTCATACAGTGGACTTTCAATCAATGGGAACTAACTACCACAATCATGATTCTAAGACTAATTACATCTCTAACTGTTAACTATGAACAAGAGGAAAAAAATATAGTTCTACTCACACAAAAATGTTAACTTCCATGTTAAGTAACAGACCTAGAAACATGGTGAATGAAAGCATTCCAAAAACGACCAGATGCCTCTGTAAGATCTAAACTTACCACCCTCGGAAGCAGATAAAAACATCCCACTTTTCCCGTGGTCTAGGAACGGACACTGTGTGCAAACTTCCTGACCAAACAAGCAAATGGTCTTGATTCTGTTTTCTACTAATATCCTTGGAAACATTATAAGCTTATTACAGGCTTTTTGCGACAGCTCTTAATGACATATGGCTGGCAACGCTCTCTGGCATTGGGCTCTCCTGGGAAAGGCCAGCACGTAAGCTTGCTCTCTTTCCCCGGCCTCTCTCAATCATGATGCTTTGACTATTATAAGCCAACAGTGAGTCCCCAAGTATCATCTTGCATAAGCACTTTGAAGGCGTAGCAGACACCGGCTTACCCAGTCTTTACAGATGGTCTTGGGAATGCCGGGTGGCACAAATCCTCCAAAGTCTTTCTATTTAAGCACCTCACCGTGTATTTGCTCTTTGCACAAGGATTAAGTCTGAAATCACGCTCTATCGCAATCTCGAATACCTCAGTACCTTTGCCCTGTTAATAACTATTCAACTCAGTGGTTAGTAGAGTAAGCACTGAACTTGCTGATTGAATGAAATGATGGCCTGTATCTCATTATTGGTGATAAATATCTGCATGAAATAACGATGAACCCTGATGTGATTCAGCCAACCCTACTGAAATACAGGCCAACATGCCACTGGATTTGCTGAGAAACGAATCTAAGGGCCCAGATATACCAATGGCATTACTTATTTTGGTATGGCTGAAATGTACAAGTTCTGATAACATTTCCAGTATTTTGCCAGTTTCAGCCATCGGGCGGCCTCCCTTTGATCACACTGAAGGTTGAGTGCATACGACGGGCGCAATATGACGATTCTGACTGCGCCGGGTGGGGCAGGACTCAGGCAGATGCCCTGTCATCTTGCTTTATATCCTAGTGGAGCAATTCTGTGGTCATTTTAGGAACTTAATACATATATGTGGGCATATATTAAATTCAAACTGCAGAAAGCTGAAAATTTCCATGGCGTCCTATAAGTGCAAAGATGATTTTCAACATGGTCTAACTATTCATTTTTCAAAAATATTAAGGGTAAATGATTCCACACTCCAGAAAAGACTCTTTAGGTACAACTCAACTTTCAAAAGCAGAAGTTGAGTTCATCTTCAAGCTCTATCAAAAAGGGGGAGGAGAAGAAGGAGGAAGGGGGAGGGAGGGGGAGAAAGGGGAAGGGGAAGAAAGGGGGAGGGGGAGAAGGGGAACAAGAAGGGAGGGGGAAGAAGGGTGGAAGCAAAAGAGACCTTGAGAGGCTTTTAAAAAATACCATTTATATAAATTTGCAACTATAACAACATATTAACCTTTACTACTAATAATACCCTTGTTGTTTAAAAGGTTCATTTACCTCATTCAATGTTTAATATTTAAGAATCACATAAAGTTTGAAGGGGTCCCTGATATCTCAGGGCTGTACACACACATGCACTGCACAAAATACAGTCCTGATTCTCCTACGTTTGGACCTTGAAAAACAAACTCGCTCGTGCACTTTCACTGGGATGAATCACCCGGCGTTTAAGGATGAAAAATTTTAAGACCAGATCTTCTGGTCATCTGAAGTCATCCCAATACAGCCTCTACATCTTGATTCCAAACTCTAAAAATTTCCTCAACAAACAGGAATTTCAAAGGGAAGGATGGTACCAACTGAGATGAAGCAATCTATTTATCACTGACCTCAACGACTACCTGCCTGGTGACGCCCCCCCCCCCCCCCCCCGCCCGTCCTCCCCAGCCTCAGGGGTGCAGACCAACCATCTAACGCTGCGAGTGGAGAGGGAACTTGATCCTCCTTATTAAGTTAACAAAAACCCTTATAACCTGATCCTGCGCCACGGCCGTAAATGCTTCGGGGCACCTCAAGCTTTCAGAGGGCTCTCGGTAAAGGGAGGACACACCCCGTCTGCTGAAGATCAGCTTACTCTGCAATTGAGAAAGGGACCCCTTTGAAATCAGGATACCCTGCTTGGGGGTTCAGAATTTATCATCCGTACTTGCGTCCGTGACAATTTTATCATGTGTCCGGGAAACAGAGCAATTCAAGGGGCGCTCAGACAGGAGGCTGGCTTCTGAAAACCTAACATCTCCATTAAATGGTGTCGAATCCATTAAGATCTGGGCAACCGCATTTTATAAAAACTTTACTAGGTTGTATGTTGTGAATTACACACAGTTTTATATTCACCGACGTCGACTGGTTATAGACTCTGTTTCTTCCTGTACTAGGCTCAAAAGAACGGCGCGGTCGAGGAAGGCTGGGATTTCAATAAAAGATATTGGATCTTCCTGTTCCCAGGAGGCAACAGGGATCAGAATAACACATTTAAATACCTTAATGTTTTTAGCACAAAAAGCATGAATTCGATACTCCGCTTCCTTGAAATGCTTTATTAAGGCCCCCAAGACCCTCTCAGGAGTGTCTGCCTTCCTTGAAGTTAACATACATTTACTGTTCCCCAGTGTAAATTTCACTACTGTTTCAAAACAGCATGCCTGGCCTCTGCTGCGGGGCAGGTGGGTACCGGAAACAGAGCCCAGAGGAAAGCCGAGAAGCGCTTGAGCTCTGATGTTCTGGAGCAAGCTTGCGGCTCCATCAGGACCAGGCATCACGAGCTGATGCAACGCTGAAAATGAATGACGAGCAAGGTGCTTAAGAGAATTATCTTAATTACACCTGCCCTTCACCAGTCACCGGTGCCTGGCACAAAGGCCACCTGGTTACCAATCCAACAAGCAGGCCAAGCTGTAACTACCTGCACTCTGAAAAAGGGGTCAGCCTGCCCACTGCCGACCTTCACCCCAGTCCTAATCCAAACAGCCAGGAGCCCTGAGAGCCCCGGGGATGGCGGTAGCCAGTCTACGTTCTGACATCCAGGGACTTAGTGCACAGATTAATGCCTCTCTCTTTTCCATTCCTTTATTTTTTTATTTTGAAGTGGGATTTGTTGGGTGGGAATGGAGGTAAATTAAACAAAGCTCTTTCTTCCGAATAGCATGACCCTTCTCAAAGCTAAAGCCTATACTACATAAAAGCCACTAATGCTTGGTGTCAATAGCAGGAAAGGAAAATGCTTTTCTTCTTCATTACCACCCATGTAAGACTGTTAAAATCAAGAGGTACATTTGTCCCAACCCATAGAACATACAACACCAAGAGTGCACCCTACCATCAACAATGGGTTCTGAGTGGTTATGACGTGTCCGTGTAGAGTCATTGGTTGTGACAAAGGTACCGCTCTGGCGGGGGATGGATGTTGATAGTGGGGGAAGCCATGCATGTGAGGGGCAGGGGCATAGGGGAATCTCTGTCCCTTTCCTTCAGTTTTGCTTTGAACTTGAAACTGTTCTAAAGCATAAAGGGACTGGGTGAATAAAAGAAAGAAACAGCAGCATTCTACCACTCTCCAGGCAGAGCACGAAAATGACTGATGGTTCTGGACATCTGCTAAAGTCCTGGACAGTGGCAGAGAGAGATGGCCAGCCATCAAGCACCCGTGGCAGCAGGTCCTGGGCTGGTGGGCACACCGGCATACTGACCACCCACATGCGGGTCTGTGTAAAGAGAGGACACGAACCCCAATACACCGTGCACCCCCAGAAGAAATGAACTATAACAGCCAATTATAACAGCAGCCCGCTGAGTCTACCACAGGCTTAATCTGTAACTTGGTCTTCTAACTGATCAAGGCCATTGTAATAGTGCTTCTTTGGATAAAGTCTGGTCTGAAACGCAGTCAGCTGTGTACTTCTGTCTCCATGACTGGGCCCTGAGCTACCCGGTGTTAGGGACTTGCTTTACTCAACTTCAAATCCCGTTGCACCAAACACAACAGTCAACAAACATTTGTTTGTTACATTACCCATTTCTTAAATGATTTTTTTGGGACTTCAAACATAGGTCCCAGGACTTCCCTGGCGGCACAGTGGTTAAGAATCCACCTGCCAATGCAGGGGACACAAGTTCAATCCCTGGTCCGGGAAGATCCCACATACCACAGAGCAAATAAGCCTGTGCACCACAACTACTGAGCCCGCATGCCACAACTACTGAAGCCCACGCGCTGAGAGCCCGTGCTCCGCCACAAGAGAAGCCACCGCAATGAGAAGCCCGCGCGCAGCAACGAAGACCCAACGCAGCCAAAAATAAATGAATAAATGAATAAACAAACACATAAATAAATAATTTTTTAAAAAACACAGGTCTCTTTCTCCTCCTTCTTAATTATAATGAACAGTTTTCATTTCATGTTCAAGGACACACTTATCATACTAAGTGAATAATGATCATCTTGCAGTTTGGTTAAAGAAAGTGCAAGATTAAGAGTATTCATTTGCCTGTTCAGAGAAGCCCAAATCACAACCTTTGATTCCACCCGGTACGTTTCAGAGGAAATGAATTCAGGGAACAGCCACGTGTATGGGGTTACCACATTTTGTAACCTCTTGTACCACTGCCTAAATAGCAAGGCTGCTGCTTACGGGCTGGTAAGCGGGGTCGATGCCACCAGCACCTGCTACATCCACCTCGTCGGGTGGGACCACGTCGCCTTCAGGGCAGAGCGCCTGATGCTGAGCTTGGAAAGGGGACCAAGGCAGAGCTCACCAGATACCTGACCAAGGGGTTAGGGCTGGTACCCGATGCAGGGGGGGTGGTTAGAGTGAAGAAAGTTCCAGATGAGAAACCTGAGATGTAGAGGGGGTTGCTCCTAGAGAGGGGCTCCCAGCTTTACGCAGACGGCTCTGAGTCCTCGGCCCACAACAGGGAAGGAACCTTATGATTCCACCCAACTCGCAGCCCAAAATGGGACTCGTCGACCAAACTGGGCCCCCAATCAAGGGAATGTGACAGAGGGGGCGGCTAGAGCAGTCTCACAGCAAGCAAAGTCACAGCAAACACCTGCTCTCTCCCCTTCATTTTCACACACACACACACACACACACACACAGTGTCTCATTAAACTGAATTGGTATATACTACAGATAGACTCTAAAGACAGCGATACCTTCGGTGTCGTAATTTTTTTTTTTCAAGCAATGTAACAAAAACCCAGCAATGTTACTTTGTCCTCTGGTTCTCAGTTTCCTGCTTGTACTTTGGTGGGTTAGTGGGGTGATAGATAAAGGGTATGGGGTTTCTTTTTGAGGTGATGAAAATGTTCTAAAATTGACTGTGGTGATGGTTGCGTATCTGTGAATATACTAAAAACCATTAATTGTACACTTTAAAGAGGTGAACTGTACGGTATATCAAATTATATCTTGTATAAAGCTGTTTCTTTAAAATAAAAAAAAAAGAAATTCTCACATATTGAGGTCTGGGGAAGTCATTCTGGCTTACATGAGTTAACCTGAATTTGATGCTAACTAAAACAGCCTTTGGGGTCTATCAAACATACACTGTACGTCTGCTTTAATAATTAAAGAGAAGCACACATTGACCAAAAGTAAAGAATGTCCATGTTCAAAATAAAGATTAAATGCCCCTCCTCCTGGGATGCCAGCGCTGGTCCTCCTTTGATGATAAGCCTCCCTTCCCTGGTGCCAAGGCCATGCTGACTCGCTGTGTATGTGCTGGTCTGTTTTTTGAAACCTTGAAGAAATGTCTCCCTGACTTGTTGAACGTTCTTTGTTCTGACAAGATGTAAAACTGTGCTGAAAACCCTGTTTCTCCAGAGAAGTTTCTCAGAGAAATCTGGGAAGCTGGCTTCTGGGCTATAGTCCTCAGTTTGGGTCAACAACAACTCTTTTCTATTCTTATTCTTGATTGTTCATTGATTATTTTCCTCAACGGAAGCCTCTGTGGTCCTGTGGTTGCTAAGAAAATTCCACCCTTCCTTGGACAGGCACCCCCCCCCCCATCCCCTGGACTCTGTGTTCTCTTCCCTATAAGTTTCCAGGGTTCCCATGATTAAAGCCGTGGGGAAGGGAGCTCCAGCGGTGACCACGTGTGAATGAATGAACAAGCTGCATTCCGTGGGGAACACGTCACGTGAGAGGAATCAAATGACAGGGCCAAAATGGGGTCCTGGCCTCTGCTCATCCAGATGGACAATCTCCCTGGTTCTGTTTCTCTTCCTCCGTGGGAAACAGTGAAGATTTCCAACGCACCTTACACTCTAAAATCCATACTTTTAAGTTGAAAGCAAAAATATGAGACTCCAATAACAATAAAAAGAATAACAACAGTATAGGAGCAGCAAGTGCTGATTTAGGAGGTACGATTTACTCATCAGTAACCTTCCCTACACTGACGATTCATGTCACCCTCACCGCAACGCTGAGAAACCGGCACCAGTATCCTGACCATCTCAGGGGTGACGAGGCCAGGCTCAGGAAGATCAACATGTGTGCAGGGTCACAAAGCTAACGAGTGGCTGAGACAGGACTGGACACAGCTGTCTACCTCCAGGGCCTGCCCACTCACCACCCTGCCCCACTCTTGGCTACTTGGACACACACGGCTGGAATTCTCACTTCGTTCTGCTGAGCCATCAGGCCGGGCCAGGGTCTCCACCCCCAACCTTGAGGACCCAACAGTGTTACTCTGTCCCCTGGTTCTCAGTGTCCTGCCTGTAATTTGGGGGTGTCACCACTGCCATCGGCCTCACAAGACAGCCATGAAGACTGGATAAATGCTAATGGTGGACAAGCATTCCGAAAGGTAGGAGAAAAAGCCCGTATCTTAGTGTCTACCTGACTCTTGGACTCACCGCCAAGCACCAGGAACGCCTCTCTCCACTGCGGATGCCCCCACAAGCTCTGCGCCAGTCCTGGCTGGGAACATCCTCTGTGAGCTCCTGGCTTCAGTGCCTCTCAGGGTCTTCAGGATGGAGATGGGATGAGAGTCAGAAGAAAATTTTGGCTGATATGTCCTTGTTTGAATTTATCAGCCCTTCGCTTAAAGTCCTGTGTTGGATTGTTTCCGTGTATAATTTAGTAGAGGGTTTCTTTCTGTACCAACCCATTAAATGGTATAATAATTTATGCTAATTTTCATACCTACTGAATACGAATGTAAGTGAACACCAACAAGATTTCCAGTTCTTGGACTTCCCTGGTGGTGTGGTAGCTAAGAATCTGCCTGCCAACACAGGGAACATGGGTTCAAGCCCTGGTCCAGGAAGATCCCACATGCCGCGGAGCAACTAATAAGCCCGTGCACCACAACTACTGAGCCTGCGCTCTAGAGCCCATGAGCCACAACTACTGAGCCCACGTGCCACAACTACTGAGCCTGCACGCCACAACTACTGTAGCCCGCACCTAGAGCCCGTGCTCCACAACAAGAGAAGCCACTGCAATGAGAAGCCCGCACACCGCAAAAAAGAGTAGCCCCTGTTCACCACAACTAGAGAAAGCCCGCGCACAGCAACAAAGACCCAATGTAGCCATAAATAAATAAATAAATAAATTAAATTTTATTTATTTATTTAGTTAGTTAGTTAGTTATTTTTAAAAAAAAGATTTCCAGTTCTTGCAGGGTGAAGACTAGGCCTTCCCTTTTTAAATTGTCCACACATCCAACAAAGTGTTCAGCCGACAAGGGCTGCAGCTCATTTACCCACGTGACTCAGGCAGCAGAAGCAACGGAAGCGGCTCCGGTGTGTGTTGGGGGGGGGAGGGTAGGTACGCGGCAGAGGGCAAGTGAGGAGTGAACCACCTTGTCACTGCCAGCACCCCTCGCTCAGTAGCTCTGTCCCTGGGGACATGGGGAGCTAAGCGGGGGAGGCCTGAGTCTGAAGACGGAGCTATAATAACATCAGCGTTTCTTGAATGATTAGAACTGGGCAGTTAGCCCACTCCGTCCTCACGCCCTAAAACAATGCCAACTGTTCGCCAGAGTAAGTTACAAACACGACAACGTGCCGCCACCACAAGCACCACCTCCTCCTCAAGCGACGTCTCACACAGAAGTGTGATTCTCTTCACGCACACCCCGACCCCAAAGCGTTCTTCCTCTTGCTCTCAGCTCCGGCAGCAGGACAGAGTAGCAAACCATGACCCCGCTGGGATGCAAGGAATGCAAGTGGAAGTCTACGCTTTCTAAAGAAAATGGATAGAAACTGATAGAAGAAAAACGTCAGACACGCCCAACTATGTAAAACACCACCAATGAACAAGTCAAAAAGAGAACTACCCCCTCCCGCAGATGACTGTTCTCAGTTAACCTACAAACCTAATAAAATGTGCAATTATTCTCTTATATCAGAGAGAATCTGCGATTAGAGTAAAAAATAATAGAATCTGAAAAGCACTTCATCTCTGAGATGATTAAAATTACAGAAAGAAATTAAATTAAAATTTGAATTTGTTCTTTATATTTGATCCAAACAATTTTAAGAGCTAAGGCCTCTTGCCTCTATCACATCAGACAATTCTCCAGGGTGTGCTTTTACTCATTTGGGGCTCGTTTGAGCTACAAACCTCTATGTAGAGTTCTTCTAAAATTGAAGGCATTAATTTTCAGCCAAAGGAAAAAATTTTTCAGCCTTATTGAAAAGATGGTTTGGTTTCCAAGAAGCTAGCTGTAGCCTATTAAGTCATATTAGCAAAAGCACCCCCCCTCCCCCCCCCCCAAAAAAAACAAACCAATCGCATTTCTCCGTTGGAAATGTTTAAAAGCTGGAGTTTGCCTAAGAAGCAAACAGAGACCACTGCTTCCTGGAAAGATGATGGTCTGATGGGTCTGGGCCGTCAGCACGGGGATAAGTCTGCTCTGTCTGACTTGCTCACGGATGTCCTAAGCAGAGGCCTGGGCCAGTTAGTTTAATGAGACACACTTTGTTGGTTTTCTTTCTACAGTTTGGGACTTTTTAATCAGCATGTTATGAAGTTCAGGTCATTAGTAGAACAAAGAAAAATACATGCAACAATCCAGCCAACTGGTCAACCAATATAAATGCATCGGGCAATCAAGCTGGATGTGTAGAGATAGCTCCCCCGCTGCCTAGGTCCTGCAGGGGTAAGGCGGGGCCGTCAATCCCCACTGAGTCAAATGTACCTGCAGGGCACCCAATGGCTCTTGGAAGAAGTCACACAGACACGGTGTTAATGCAAGGGGAGCGATTTCCTTCCAAGTCCTTGAGTGAATGAAGGAGAGAAAAATATACACGAATGTTGGCTTAATACACCTTAATGATAATTGGGAAATAGCCATTTTCTATTTCTTCCAGATGCACGTTACCCAAAGAAATAGACTCTTCCTGAATTCTGGGGGGTACATTTTGACGCAGGTGCGGTACCTCTTTTTCGTGCACACCTGCTCACCAAGCTCAGGGGAAAAGGAGACCCTTCACAGGCAGGAAGACCTTTCACTTCAGAACATCACCCCGGGCCCCTGATGGGGCTGCGAGTTCTCAGACATCACATCCCTAAGAGACAAACTGGGAAATGACATCACAGACATGGGGAGGCCGACTCTCGCTCTGCAATCCCCCCCTCGAAGGCAGCACCAGGGTCGCTGTTTCCCAACATAACGCCATTGTTCACCACACTATCTGGCACGTGGTCCACACTCACGATATTTGTGGACAGACTTACAGCACTAGAATGAGAGCCTCCAGACCCACAGTTGCACATCGCTCTGGTCTGCGAGAAAGGCAGAGTATTGTGTTCATTAAGGGAAGGGGACACGACAAACACACACACACACACACACACACACACACACACACACACACACACAGAGTGTCTGGCCAGCATTCACGTGATTCAGCTCTGAGCTGGTGCTGAAGGACCTGGAGATGACCCCCAACGTGTGTGGGGGTCAGGTGTGGGTGGGGCAGCTATAGGACCACACCTGGGAGAATCAACCGGCTCGTGGGCTCCCATGAGCATCCCCCGGGCTGTCTGTAACGTCACCTCCCAGCTTCACCTGCGTGTTTTGCTCACACAGCGTTCTGACATGTGCTGTGACCTGTCCTGCCAGCATGTCTCTGCTCAGTGGTGCCCAGCGCACTACTGCACAAACCTGGTCTGTCCCTTCTCTTGGCAAATGAGCTTCAGGCCCAGCTTGGTGAAGAGTTCCAGGGGAGGGTCCAAAGACCCCACGGTGAGCCAGACCCCATCCCTGTCCCCCAGACGCTACACTCCAGTACGAGAGATAAGAGCTGTCTATATGTCACCCCAGCCAGGGGGACAGTGAAGACGGCCAGGACATCACAGCTCAGCCAAGGACCCAGCAGAGGGTGGCGAGCGTAGAGCAGGAGGACGTTTAGGAAGCAATCACAGCAGCTCTTCTCCGAGCTCGTCCTGAAGGGATGCGCGGAGACAGCGGCCAAACCGCCAAGAAGTCTTCAGGTGGAGGGAGCATTTTGAGCAGAATTTGGCAAAAACTAAGCAGACTAAAAGCACATGATGACGATGTGTGGGCCCACGAGCAGCACCCTAATATACTACCAACGAGGCTGATGTAACCGGATAGAACTTCTGAACAAAACAGGCAACTCAACTCCAGGAACTTTTGCTAAGAAAGCAAACGGACAGCAGGCAGGTCACAGTGTCAGCACAGCCCCGAGAGCACCGCTCGCAAGTACGGCGCCCGTGTTTTTCTTAAAAACAAAAGCTGATTAACAATCTTTTCAGGTCTCACTTAATTCCACACTCCCTTAATGACCACCTCTGGCTCAGATCATGGCCATCTGAGTTATATTACACTACAGGATATTTATCAGAGATGCATCCGAACCTTCCAAATACAAAGCACAGGAACAAGAGAACAACATGAGGATGTTTCTTTGCACTCTACCTCCATCCCTTTCATCATGGGCACGATTTCTTACCCATAGTCTCAGGCTCGCTAAACATCTGTGGATGAGACTGACTTCACAATAAACCACGGGTGTAGGAGGTTGACTTAGTTACCTTCAAATAACCACAGAGAAGGTTGCAGGAGAATCAGGAACCCCACCAAATAAATCAGATTCACGCCGAGAGCTCAACTTCACCACGAAGATGTGCATCTGTCCCCTGCAGACAGCGGTGCTGGCTGAGCTCACGGGCACCGTTTTGTCAGTGCCCCAGAGCCTCTGTTGGTTTTCTAATCCACTGGGATGCAGTCAGAAAACTCACTTCACTTTTAGACTCTGGACCAACAGAACGACACATTCTCAGGCTTGAAAAATGGATATGTTGTTACTATATCGCTTTCCTGAACTAGCAACACAATTCCCCAAGGGATTTCTATTTTTTTTTCCCCAAGGAACTCTTTCAAAATAGAAATTTTATAGACATGAGTAGGAGCTCTTTACATGCAACTAATTATTTTTTAAAGTAAACTTGGATATAAATGATCAGAAACTAAGGAGACACTATTACAGTTATCTGAAGTTAATTCATTCTTCTCAAAAATGACCAGAACCTCTTGCTTTAATGTCCTTTCCATTTTTAAAGAAAATCTGAACAAACACAATGGGTTTTGTCCACCCTGCAGCCCTGCTCTGAACATCAGGCCAGTCTGCCCAGTGCACCTTTTCTTAAACCCCACACCTCTCCCCCCTCCAGGAACAAGCCCCAGCTCAGCAGCTCACCATTCAAGAGGCTTCCTGATCAGCTTCAGAGCTGATGTGTGTGTCTGGTACCCTGAGAGCGGTGATGGATTCATGGGTGTTTGCATGTGTTCGAGCTCATCAAATCGTACACATTACATACGTGCAGCTTTTGTCTATCAATTTATACCTCAACAAACGTTAAAAATATGCAATAGTCATGGACTCTGCAGAGGGCATCATGTTTTATACCTCTAATTGTGTTTTCCTGTGTATACCTCGCTTCATTTTCTCTTTTGTTTGACTCTCTTCTGCATTTGGGCTGCAAATTAATATTTCGAACACAGAATCTTCCCTGCCTTTCTCTGAACTCGGACCACTGTATTAAATTACAGTAAATCCCTTTTCTAAAACAAACAAACAAAAAAAACGAGGTTTCCTGACCATCCCCTGCATAAGGCTGTTTCCTCCAGACACTGCCTCTTTCTCTGAGAACATCAGCATCCAGAACTACACGCTGTCCACACCCCCCCTACCCACCCGCCCACCCACATTCCTGTGCCCGCTTCTTCTCCCGACAAAATCTCCTCCCGCAATTCCCCAGTTTCCTGTTTCCCCTCAGCTAACTTCTATCCATTGGGAAGACCAGATGCAAGGTCACCTCCTCCTTGGGAGAGGTCTGCCCCAATGCTTCTCCATCTCCGGTCTACCCACCAGCCTAGCCCAGCCGCCCTCTGCTACCCTCCTGCTGTCTGTCCCCTGGTAAATAGGCTCAATCAGAATCCTCACCCCGTCACCCTGAAGTGACCATTTATGTGTCTGTCGTCTAGTTCTTACAGGCAAAGATGATTTTCTTTTGTATCCTCAGCACCTAGTATAACGCTTGGCACAAAAATGTGCCAATGATAATAAAAGTGTCAACTTTTATCCACTGGAAGGATAAAAACCCCTCAGGACCCAGAATTTGATGTTAATAAAAACGATCCCTATAAATTCTCTCTCAAATGGTGTTATAACTTCACTGTCTTTTAAGAACAAACATTGATTACTCTACCTATGTGAGCTTTCAAACCTCCTAAAAATCTCGGCATAGAACCAAACCGGGTTCCTGTATTTTGACCTCCATGTCTTATGTTTCAATTGAGGTATGGTGTACAATGTTGTGTTAGTTTCAAGTATACAGCAAAGTGATTCAGTTATACATATATATACATGTTCTTTTTCAGATTCTTTTCCATTACAGGTTATTACAAGATACTGAATATAGCTCCCTGTGTTCTACAGTAGGTCTAAGGAAATGCCCATGGTATGTACATTTGGGAATGATGATGGGGCTGGCTCTTCACAAATACTAAAAACGTTAAAAGAGAAAGAGGAGAAGAGACATTCTGAAAATGCTATAACCCAAACCAGAAATCACTGCTAATACAAACAGGCTCCTTCCCAAATGTAAGCGGGTCACAAGTCATGGGTCACCTCAAAGCAGCGGCAGCCATACTGTTTACTCTCCTTTGGGGGCTTAAAAGCATCTTAGCTGACGAAGAGGCTCTGAAGCAGAAACATCTAAACCCACACTTATGCCCAACACAGCAGTAACTTCTTTTGATTAATTTACCAGGACTGAAAGCACAAGAAGATCAAACCACGCTTTTTACTAAACAATTAAACAAGCAGCCACTGCCTCTAGCTTGGTGTATGTCAGGATGAAAGCGGGATGGGGTCGCATGACAAAGCAACAGATAGCTTACACTGATTAATGCTTATAGGACTCTTTCCCCCTTAAATGTCATAACAGTTCACTCAAGGGTCCAACCAAAGAGTTTATATAACATTTAAAAAAGAGAAAAAAGTTCCAAAAGCTTAAGAAAATTCAGATGTATAGTGCGGAGAAAAGTCAGGTCAGTTTCAAAGATCCTTCGAAACGGGTTGGCAGGAGGCTGGCCAGTTTGTTGAAAAATCTTCAACATGAAACAGCATGGGGGGAAATCTCATTGTCTCCTTTCCTCAAAAAGTAACTGTACTACTATGAGTGAAAGTTTCTCACACCATTTAGCCCATTTACAAATGTACAATACTAGCTACGTGTCCTGCTTTGAAAACATAGAGCTATGACAAATAGAGTACACGTGGATCTCTACCTAATGTTTTCTTCTTTGAACCAGCAAACTGGAATTTAAACCAAACTGACTCCCAAATCACGATGAACTACAAATATGTTAGTAATGAACCCTCGGATTTTCTCAATGATCAGCTGAATCAATTTTTTAAAAACCCAACGAACCTTTTGTAATGAAACAAAAGTCATTTATATACTTGTGGGAAAATATCTGGATACAGCCAGCTAAAAATGTCAGCTTACCGGAAAGTCAAAATTGGCTAACTTTATATCCCCGGGGAACATGTCTTAGGTAATTCAATATTATTTTTAAATTTATTGCTGTGTCTTTGGGGCTACTCACTGCTACTCCTTCCTAACCCGTAAAATGAAGATGATGAGACATGCCTCGTAGGATTCTAAGATGAACTGCAACTGCGTACACGGAGCATGTGTCTTTAAACTCTACCACAGAACACGCCTCACTGCAAGCTCTGCACTGGTCCCACCAGATCATCCGCAGAGCGGTCCCTCTACCTGGGAAATATGCCGCATGGCCAACTCTCCTCCTTGCTGGAACCTCACCCCCCCGTTTCACACTGATCCCATGTATCCTAAGGGCTCCTTCCCAAGCAGCCTTAAGGGCAGCGTTTGTTCTGCAGAGGTTCCCTAGTGTGCGAAAGACATCACGATGCCCTTTACTACTTCTGCCAAAAACTTAAAATCGAATCCCTTAAACCCTTATGTGGAAAGACCACAAAAACTGGGGAATGCAGAAAACTGACTGTTCTACTGACCTGCCCACAATCCTGTCCCTCTTGTGAAGATATATGAGCCCAAAGAGTATGGACGCATAAGCATGTTTTCCTGCTTAAGCTGGTTCTAGCAGGCTCAAATCCTTTATTACTACTAATGGAGAAAAGAAATGGGTTATAGATGAGACGGACGTGGGTTTCTATTGACTCCTATTTCCGATTTCGCCCATGTATACAGAAAACCAAAAATTGCTCTTCCAAAGCTTTTTACCCTCCTTTGTTAAAAAACAAAAATAACTGAAAAACTCTTGGGTGAGATCAGGAAACACAAGGAAGAAGGGTCTCATTTTACAGAGGAAGTGGAGGAATGTGAAGGAATGTGAACATGATCCCCAACAGACCCTGGGATTCCCCCAAAATGAACTAAACACCTCCGATCTAAGACGCTCCGGTCGCAGGCACATTTTGAAAGCCCAGACGGAAGAGCTAGAGGTGACACCACCATGTTTAAAACAGAAAATTAAGAAATACCTACAAATTATTCCACAGTGATTTGCGCTCTGGTTGTAAAAATCGGCTTTTACTCTGACCTGTTTATACAGTTCAGACTTAAATGCAATTCTCTCTAAACATTCTGAGCTGGGACTGTCAGGTTTTAGTTACTGAGGAAATGCTCTGCTGTTTATTGTTATTGCTGTTGAGGCATAAAGAGTGTCCGTCTAGGGCAGAGAATGTTCTGGTCAAGTTTCCTTTCGGTACTTTATCCTCAGATCTCCAACGAATGAGCAGGGAACACAGTAGACTCAACCTGGGTTCATTTCTTTCTAACTCTAATGTAATTTCACAAACACCTGAGCACCTATGATATACGAAGTCATCTTAAGTATTTATTCTCAGATCTCCAACGAATGAGCAGGGAACACAGTAGACTCAACCTGGGTTCATTTCTTTCTAACTCTAACGTAATTTCACAAACACCTGAGCACCTATGATATACGAAGTCATCTTAAGTATTTATTCTCAGATCTCCAACGAATGAGCAGGGAACATAGTAGACTCAACCTGGGTTCATTTCTTTCTAACTCTAACGTAATTTCACAAACATCTGAGCACCTATGATATACGAAGTCATCTTAAGTATTTTCCTAAAAAAAGAAACCATTATGTGTACAAAAAGGACTGTGTTGAAGTCCTTCCAAGTTCAAGTTCAAATTCAAATTCTTGTGACAGCTTTACTTTAAGGAACTTAACCTGCCTGTGTGCAAGCATCACTCTTCTCGTTGCCCAAGTTCAGTAACCGGGGAGATGCCCACACGGTGTCCCCTACCCTGCCTGAAGTCCATGTCCGCTGCGGAGCGCACTGACAGCCAGAGAGCTCTGAATCAGTCTTCCCTGTTACCCCTGGAGTTTTGTTTCTTTTTAGGTTTTTGGACTTGAATTGGTTTTATCATTAGTTCATTAAGAATGTCAGTGAGCACACCAATTTCAGCCTGGAAACATGATGAATATGAATGACATTATCTGGATTTTAAAGTCTTTCCTGAAAAGCATTATTTCAACGGCAGCAGTCTCTTGGGTACGGAATGACATTGTTACAATGTCACCACAGAAGAATGAGAACTCAGCCCCAAAAGGTACCCAGGGTGCGGTGAAAACATCAGAGGGCAAAGACGTGGGCAGGGGGAACACGGTTCTCACCCCATGCTCGGCAATTCTGTCCAATCCAGGGAGACCTATCCTTACAATACTATTTCTCTCCGGCTACAATACCATTTTAGGCACCAAAAAAATATTGCATTCCTAGGAAACTGAACTAGAGGATGAAACTCAGGTGTTTTTTGTTTGCTTAAGAACAATTTTATTTTTGAAAAGAATAAGCCATAAAAGCTCTCCTAGCATTAGAAATGGATACTGGCACTTATTTCATTCATGCAATATTCATTTCATTCTTTAAATATTACCCTATTACCCCATCCAAGTATCAACTCTATCCTGCCTGAATTCATAGTCTTCTACGTGTAAACTCTCCAGCACACCCCAGTCACCAGGAAAACTCCACACTCAGTCACAGGTGGATACAGTCCAGAGCATCAATGGACTTAAACCAAGCAAATCAAACAGTCTAAGTCCTCACGAGATAGTCCTGAAAATGATACCAAATCAAATGCAAGCACCTCATATAGGTTACTGGGAACAAGACAGACTTTTATAGTCTGTCTATACCTTTCTATAGAAAGGTGAGTTAATAGTATAATTGACTTGACTTTAAATTCTAGGCCAGCTCCCGTCACTGGCACACGACTCCTGTTGACATCAATCGGCTTGCAGCATAACGCACAGGGCTTGTCATTAGCCTCAGGAAAACAAGGAGCAAGGTGAATTATACACCATCCACACTCCCATCTCATCTTGAAAATTCCAAAGCCAAATCAGAACAGGTGGTTCCTGACCTAACACCCTCCTCCTTTCTCCTCCCGACCACTGAACACAACCATAAAGTCACTACGGTTTTCTCAAAAAGGTGTTAATTTCCCTCCCCCCACCCCAGCTTTATTGAGATATAATTGATATATAACATTAAGGCATATAAACATGCTGATTTGGTACACTGATATATTGTAAAATGATTCACTTAGCTCACACCTGCATCACATCACATCATTACCATTTCTTTTTTGTGGAGAGAACGTTTAAGATCTACTCTCAGCAACCTTCAAGTGTATAAACAGCAGTATTAGCTGTAATCACTATGCTGTGCATTAGGTCCCCAGAACTTATTCACCTTACAAGTCCAAGTTTGTATTCTCTGACCGACATCTCCCCTTGCCCCTGCTCCCCAGCCCCTGACAACTACCCTTCTCAACTCCATTTCTATGAGTTCAGCTTCTTCAGACTCCATATATAAGTGATATCATACAGTATTTGTCTTTCTCTGACTTACAATTTCCCTTTTCTTATCTGCAGGACATGGGGCCGTATCCTCAGAAAATATATCTAAGATCCTTTCCTCTGAAATGCAACCTGTGTCGAATTAGCAAAGATTAAGAAAACTCCAGTATTTCTCTCCAGCCGGACGCACGTTAATTTCACAGCAGGCCTTGTAATGAGCTTATTGTTACATTATTTGAGGCAGGTCACTCTCACCACAGTGGCTTTGAGATTTCTAACCAAGGTCGCATAATAAGGACACAGCTGAGCTAGGATCCACAGTGCCATCTCGATTCTCAATCTAATTAACAGCCTGCAATTACTTCCTAATTATTACTACCACAGATGTAACTGAAATGATCCCATAATCTCCAAATATGGAACCACATGTATACAAATTAAGTTCTCCCCTTCGCCCATCTTAGTCCTTTTGAAAGGGCCAAGGAAAGTGCATTCTAAATGAAATGTGCGAAACCACATAGAGTGTTCATTTCCCAGTAGTGTCTCTGACCTCATACCCTTGCATATTTGGGTAGAATGAACCTCACAGAGAGTCTCACACACACACACACACACACACACACACACACACACACACACGGGAGGAAGGAAAGAGCAAGAAGGGTGGGGGAAGGCGGAAGCAAGTGAAGGAGAACAAAGAAAAATATTCTACCTAAAGTTTCAGGGTTAAATAAAATCTACTGGGGCTTCCCTGGTGGCGCAGTGGTTGAGAATCTGCCTGCCAATGCAGAGGACACGGGTTCGAGCCCTGGTCTGGGAAGATCCCACATGCCGCGGAGCAACTAGGCCCGTTAGCCACAACTACTGAGCCTGCGCGTCTGGAGCCTGTGCTCTGCAACAAGAGAGGCCAGGACAGTGAGAGGCCCGCGCACCGCGATGAAGAGTGGCCCCCACTCGCCACAACTAGAGAAAGCCCTCGCACAGAAACGAAGACCCAACACAGCCAAAAATAAATAAATAAATAAAATAAAAATTTAAATAAATAAATAAATAAATAAAATAAAATAAAATAAAATCTACTGCATTCACATTGGTTTACAAGCTGAGAAGCTAGAAAGATTGCACAACAGTCTAAGAAAACTCATACTTAGGGTCAAGGGATTTCAGTCTCTTCCCCGTTACAAGATCAAGGCACTTATTGTAAGACGTTAGTCTGTAAAACTGACTAAACCAGATCCACAATAGAAGGTCATGAATGGCTTTAAACGTTGCTGCTATGCTAAAAGACAGTATATACTTTTTCTTTCCTAAGTAATAAATGTAGTCACAGGATTAACTTACAGCCTACAGCATTTCAAAATACCTTCCTTCTAACCCAAAATGCTTTTTCCAAGGACATTCCATCAATGAATAAATCAACTGTTAAATGATAGTAAGCATGTTCCTCAAGGGCCTTCACCTCATTCATCAATATAGGTTTTCACAACTAATTAGCATTCTTGCTAAGGTTAAGAAAAACTCAGCAACAGGTGAAGTGGGTGAAATTGATCAACTTGTTGAAAGCTTTAGAACAAATCAGGGCAGAACTCTTTCAGTGTGCTGCTTGACACCCCGACAGACACACTGGTCTAATGTTTCTTTTCCAAGCCAGCATATGCCAGAAGCTGATGCAACATCTCCCATTACAGATGAAAAATGTGACTGGTAAATGCCCATGTGAAAGTGAAGCTGTGTTCCCAGATTCTGAGACCACCCACGCTGGGCGCATCTCCTCCACCTCCTCAAGCTGATTCTTTGTGCTTCCTTCTCGTGAGGGGACCATCCGCCCCTCTGCAAGAATCCTGCAAGAACTTCTCTCTCGTGATACCATCTCCCCTTGTGTTAGTTTGCTGGGGCTGCCATAACTAGGTACCACAAGCTGGGCGGCTTAAACCACAGAAGTGTATTGTCTCAGAGTGCAAGAGGGTGAAAGGCTAGAGGGAGGGGTTGGCAGGTTCCTTCTGAGGCTGTGAGGGAGGCCGTCCCAGGCCTCTCTCCTTGCTTCTGGTGGTTTGCTGGTGATCTTCGGCCTTCCTTGGCTTGCGGAAGCATTGCTCCAATGTCTGCGTTCGTCATCACATGCTATTCTCCCCGTGTGCCTATCTGTGTCCAAATTACCCCTTTATAGAAAGTCATCCTGGATCAGGACACATCCTAATGATCTCACCTTAATTTAACTAATTACATCAGAATGACCCTATTTCCAATTAAGGTCACATTCTGAGGAACTGGGCGGGTTCGGGCTTCAACATAAGAATTTCGCGAGACGATTCAACACTTAACACCCCTGAATCTTTCGCCTCTTCCAAAATCCTCCACCTCCCCAATCGGAACCTGGGTCCCCCTGGAAGGCCTGTGCTACGAGGGTGCCCCCCATCTGGGCGCTCCCCACCACACTGCCTCACATTCCACACCCTTCAGACTGAAAAGGCAGCAGCCGCCTTCTCCTAAACCTCCCAAGGCCATTTCCAAACCTCTGCTTCCTCTACCTACTGTAAAATCCCTGGTTATGACTTCCCTTCCCGAGGCACATTCCTCAGAGTACATGATCGAAAAGATTCACTGCCAATAAAAAAGGGGGAGAATCAAGTAAGTCAAATATGTGTGGGAATCACCGCCGACTACAGATCCCCCTTCTGAAAATTTAAAATAAACGATGCCAATAAGAACCTGCTGTACAGCACAGGGAAATCTACTCAGTCCTCTACAATGGCCCATGTGGGAAGAGAATCTAAAAAGAATGGATATATGTATATGTAGAGCTGATTCACTTTGCTGTACACCTAAAACAAACACAACATTGTAAATCAACTACACTCCAATAAAAATTTTTAAAAATAGTAACAATAAAATAAAATAAACGATGCCAACAGGGAGACACTAATGGTGGTGAGAAGAGGCAGGAAATGCTCTGCAAAGTACACAGCTTCAGCGACTCCTCAGCCCCTGACTTGTCTTAATTCTTTCTTAGGAGGAACCCCACATGTCCCTGCATGCTGTCTGCTTTAGTCCCGCGGTCGCTGCTGATACGATACAACGCACTTCACACAGGCACTTCATCTCGCGTACCTCATACGCACCCTTAGGAATCTGACTCTTCGAAAGACCTGGAAGGAAGGCTGCTGAGATCTCCATCGATGAGCCTCCACACCGCAAAGTCTACAAGGAAGGAGGAGAGAAGGGCAGGCACCTGCCCTCAGGTAACCGGCTCCGACGTGAGCAAAGCAGCCAGAGCCTTCTCAGAGCTCACACATCTGAAGGGCAGATCCAACCCCAGAAAACAATTCTCCCGATTTCGGGGTCCAGCGCTCTCCCCACAAATACCATGACAATGAGCCCTCATTTTGTAAAGGCTGCATTTTAGTTGAAGGTCAGTAATTCAACTTCCCTAAGGGTTTAAACTTAAGAGCTAAAATTTTGCTTGCATGTGTATTTCAGCTATTTGGTGGGGGGGCAGTTCTATTCTGGGTACTCTGCTCATTAACTGCTAATTACCATGGGGGAGAAAGTTCCAATACATAAGAAACAAAGCAACAATCAGATTTCAACCTCGCACATCCTCAGTATCCTGAGAATGTTAGACTTACATCCAGTACTCATCAAAATTTCTATCACGTGCTAGAATTAGTTGATTTTTGAACTAATTTTTTTCAGGCAAAGGTCTTTCCTATAAAACTAAAATATGAGAACTTAACGTGTTCTTAAAAAGAGTTATTTTCTTATATAATTTGTAGCAGCTACACATGTTTTTAAATCTCTGATGATTAAAATAGCTTTATTTGCCATACCTATAGTTTAGAAAGGTGAAGAAGCACAGTCTCGTGAAAAGAAAAAAGATGCTTAAATAATTGGCTTCCATTGCTTTGCCCAAGGTGTCTGAGATTCTCACATTTTTCACCCTTTTAGGATGAAATGCTAAAGGTCTATACAACATAATAACTGATGTTTCATATCAATCACTAACACATCATTCTTTAGAGACTAACCCAGCTGGACCTAAACATCTATTTGGATACTAGAAACCCCTACAGCTGAATGTACCTTTTAGCCTCTGCAACTCAACAAATATGGACTTCGTATCTTTCCTGCCAAGTCTGACTTGCCTCCTAAGATCCCTTGTGTGGGTGTTCATGGTGACCCCCTGCTGCCGTAATGGTGGCGCCATCTTCAACTTCTCCTTCCTCCTTCTTGGATCTTCATCCTGTTGACTTTGCCTCCTGAATTTCACTGAGGTCCATCTATTCCAACATACCCTGCTGTCATGGTCTCAGTTCAGTCCTCATCTCCATTCCCGTCCTCCCTAGTGGTATCCTCCCAATGACCGCCTTTCCAATCTCCTTAACTCTTAAAACAGTGAAATGATGGAAACTGAAATCAGCACTGCTGGTCATCTTTCTGCAAACTAAATCTGCTCTTTATTGAGGATGAACAACATAGGTGGCCCCTAACGGTCAATCCATTGTAGTGTATTGCACAGCCCAATGGATACTTCCAAATACTGCTATTCTTTGGCAATTTAGCACACATTTCTTCTGTTCTTCATTTGGATCCTGCATTTTATGTTATTTTTCCCCAGTTGTATTAGTGTGCATTTTGCAAGCTGTATCTCGTTTTGCTATTTCCTGCCTACATTTTTAATCCTTAAGGTATAATTATAATCTGTTCTTCCAGATTTTTGGAATCTCTGGATTCAGAACCATCTGCCAACCTCATTAACACAAAGTTTATGCCTCCTCAAATAAAATGGGATAGATCCTACAAATCCCCGTAACATCGAGGTGCAGTGGTAACCCTGCCATTTATGGTACATTTATTTACTGTCTTCCCACTATTTTCCATCTGTGTGGCTCTTCTCCAAGCCAAGTTGAACTTACTTGGCAATAGAACAGGGTCAAAAGTACTAAAAAAAAAAGAATAATAATACGAAGAAAAAGAAAGCCTCCTTCTATTCTGTGTCATGACTGCTTGCACCTCTCGGTTTACCTAGTTATAGAGGAAGAAGTTAACATCCACTGGTTTCACTCTTTAAATCTTTCTGCTGTTGTTTCTCTCTGTTTCAATACGGTTTGACTGAGGGAGAAAAGAATTTCTCCTACAAACAAGAGCAACAGATCAACAAGCTCCATTTAGGATAATGAAGGGGTTGAGAGGAACCCCCCCACCAGTGCCGCTGATGCCTTGGGACCTGTGTTGGCAAGTGGTGTGAGGACTGGCACCCCAGCATTCATCCTGTGACCAGGAGGCGCTCACTACTCAGGCATCAGAGAGAAACCCCAGTCTATTTCCTTCCCCTCCTCAAATGCAGGATGTGACTCTCCTGCCCCAAAAGCTCAAGAAAAAAGGCAGAACTTTTACTCACCAGTTTCACATGCCAGTGTACCCTTTCATGCCTCATGTCTCCCTTCCACACTCGCCAACTTGGTAAGAGAAGTTTACTCATGATGAGACCAATTATCGGCTCAACAGTCTACACGATTTTCAGAGCTGAAAAGTTTTATGTTTTCAGGTTTCATGTTTCTTTTTAAAATGGAAACCAATACTCAGATATCCTGTGCTGAACAGCTATAACAGATGCAGCCTTATCTCGCCACCTCGTTAGAAGAAACAAACAACTATAAATCTTGTATTACATCCAAAAAATTGTCAGCCCCAAATAAAAGCTGGCAAGGATCCAAATGGCATGTGCCTTGATTCCAGCCATGTTTGCCTGTAGTTCTTACATATGTAAATTGAGAAACTGTTAGCAGAAGCAAGCCAGCTGAAAACAGATGTGTTTAGAGTACGCAGACACATTTGAGGGGCCCTCCAGGCTCAGCCCCCGTCCCACCCTTCACTGAGAATCCCTTTCTACTTCCTACCCTGGGTGCCCCCTGCCCACGTCCGTCCCATCACAACCCATTTCCATCATTTCTGTTGGCTAAGTACACCAGCCCAGCCGTGGCGGTAGACCTCAGAATGAGAACACAGGATATGAAAAATTCCACAGCCCTGCAACTTTCTTAAAGATGAAACCAGAGCAACTGTCAGAAAAGGAGGTGGGGGGCAGGGGGAAGAGGCAGAAACAAGAGAAACAAATAAGGCAAGAGAAACATCACATCTGTGTTTCCGAATCTGCAGTCCACGCTGCCTGCTTGTCAGAAGTCTCTGGCACGTGGGGGTTTAAATCCCAGCCCACCGCTTACTCTGGAGGCATCCTGGAGTCTACGAGGCTTTTCTCGTGGGTAAAATGGAAATAACACTTCTGAAATCAGAGGGCTGATATAAAGATTAAGCAAGCTGGCATGCTTAACGTTCTGGGCCCAGGGTTGGACCTGGTCTTAGGACTCAGCCAGTGGTATCCTAGGTACAAAAAGGGCCGTCTGGTCTCTGGACATGAAAGTGATAGTTTACAGAAATCGGAATGGAGCCTGTTGTGGATTACTGGGTCGGCCAAAAAGTCTGTTCAGGTTTTTCTGTAACGTGTTATGGAAAACCCGAATGAACTTTTCGGCCAACCCAATACTTGTAGGCGAGAGGCTTTTACCTGCATACAGTAGACCAACAGGTAACTAATCCTTCTTGGTCACGCCAGAAAGGATTCTTTTAACTTGGGACTTAACAAAATAACCAAAAGAATTCGCCAGGGCCCAGGTGGGTATAGTAAAACAAACAAAAACCTGAGTTTGAGTTTTGTCTCAGGCTTGAGTAATTTTATTTTGGACCCTTTGCGAGGGTCCACTTCCTTGTATTTAAACTTGGGGTAAAGACCCCTGTGCTCACTTGCCCACCTTCTATTCACTCTTCCTTCAAGCTACCTGTGACCCTCCTTCCTGGCTTACGCCTCCCCTACACGTCCCTCCTGCCTGACGGGCATCACAAGGTCGTTATCTCAGCACTCAGATTGTCATTGTGACAGCTGGCTTCGACACCCACCCCCCCAAATACTGAAAGCCTCTCCCCACATTTTTATTTGCAGGTTAGTGTTCCCCAGGGCTCTGCGTCAGACAGCCACACAGCATAAGGTCTCATCCACTGCCATGTTCAACAGCAATCTCGACGTGGATGATCTCCTAGACCAGGGATCAAAAAACTGCAGCCCGTGGTCAAAGCCAGCCCACTGCCCATCCTCGAAGTACAGCTGCCCTGGAACACAGCTCCCTTCGTTTGTTATGGACCGTCCACAGCTGCACGAAGTCTAGGATTCTTATTATCTGACCCTTTACTGAAAAGGTCTGCCAACCCTCGCTGCACACTGTGTCCCGGGAGACACGTGGGTGTTTCCCAGGCCACTCTCCAAACGTCTACAAGTGACCACTCCCCTATCATCAATCACCCTCATGTCGCACTTGGAATCAATGCAAGTGTGGTCCATCCACATCCAGGAATCCACCTGTGACAGTGAGGTCGACCTTACCTCTGCTCTCTAAGCCCCTCCCCCGGCTCCACCGTTGCCGGCCTCCATCCACTCTCCCCTGGAACGCTGCGAAAGCCTCCGGGTTTCCTCCCCTCCCCCACACCTCGCCTTCCCCTCATTCACCCTTCCGCCCCTGTCAAGGCATTTTTCTGGCATAAGAATCTCCAACTCTTATTTCTTACCCGGCATCCCCTAAGATATGGTCCCCAACACTTCATGAACATCTAAACTCGCTCTGCCTTCACACCCACAGATCCAACAACCTGCGCTAGGATTTCCAAGACGGAAGATACAATACCCACCTTCTACGAGGGGGATGGAACCACAGAACTAAATAAATGAAACTGGATTTTAGGTGTTGGGCTAGGACCCAAGTCAACCACTTTTTCCGGAGTCTCCCTTGACCGGCAGATGAAACTGATCATGTGTCCCTTTCTGCCACGATCGTGCCTTGATCTTACCGCTGTTAGAAAGCTGATCACAACGGGTCATGACTATTCGTTGCATTCTGTCCCCTCCGCTGGGCTGTGAACTCAGGGTAAGAGCTGTTTTGAGCAACCCCGAAGTTCCACTGTGGTACGTAATAGGTGCTCAATAAACACCTGCTAAGACACGAAATGCTTTGTGAACTGCAAAGTACTACACAAGTTGAAAACAGAGAAACCTATGCTTCCCACTGTTTTATGCTCAGTTTACTACCCACTTCATACCCTACAGACACAAACTGGAGATGGAAAGGCCATTTGTGAGGGCTTGATCAAATTCTGAGCCAAGTGCTTTCCCAAGTGTTATCTTAGCAATGGGCCTACTTCCCATTCCCAACTGGACACAGGGGCCTTCCAAGTAGTATGAACCAGGAAGACAGAAATGGGGATGAGGATGGGGAGAAGGTAATTCGGAAGGAAAGTGATGTTTTATCTACACAGCAATTCACAGCCAATACTGAAGTTTATCTAATCAAACGTATTTATGGAATACGTATCACACGGCGGGCACGATATTCGAGGTATCCATAGCCAGTCTGTCATGGTAAAAGAGGACAAAAGAAGAAATATAACATGAAGAGAAAGTTAGAGGGAACTTGATCTTGTTTGTACGCTGGGAAAAGGTAACGTTACAAAAGAGCTGACCAGCTGTTCTCCATCTCCAATGAAGAAAAATCTAAAGCAAATGGGGTAAGCTGTGCCATAAGGTATTGAAATTAGGTAGAAGGAATAATTTGCCAACATCAAACGGTGCTAAACACTATTTGTGGTTTACAATTTTACTTTCAGGAGGTCCTTACACAGTTTGAGAGAATCTGGGCGGTTCTATTTGAAGAAAGGAAAGGGAACTGATAAATTCTCAAGCTACCCCGTTGGATCATGACGGACTGACTTTTGTTTAAAGTGGGCTCATGCGTAAAACAGACTAAGTGATTCCATACTTGCAACCACTGGACAGCACACCCTCTGGAAACACTACTATAACCCAGCAAGTACGAGAGTTGACCAAGTACAAAGAACAGAATAAATAACTACTAGATCAGCATGAATGAAAAGGGAAAGTTTCCCTAGTGGGAAGAGTATAACTTTTGAGTCCTGCTGGCCTAGGCTTGCAACCTTCTCCCACCACTGATGACCAATTTGACCTTGTGGAAAACGCATGATAGACACAGCGTACACCAAGAGAAATGAGACCCACGTGTGCACACACATATAAGCACACGCAGACAAAGAGTGTTATAAGGAAATAACAGTAAATGTCTGCAAATGGTGGCACCATTAGTGATTTCTAGTTCCTGCACTTTTTTCAAATTCTATAGCAAACATCTATTACTTTTACAGTTGGGGGAGGGAGAAATTGCTCCCCCCTCCCCCCAAAAATCTGTCTTGTTTTTTTGCGGCAATATAATCCTTCATGCCATTCTTTATTATGCTATAAACTAACTTCTCTGTTAATCAAAACACCTGCTGTTAGTCAGCTTCTTTCCTTATTTGGCTTGAAGACTTCACGATGCACATATCCCACTGTCTGCATTGCATCCTAAAGACGTGTAAAACTGTTGTTTAACAGCCTATTATTCTCAGATCCTCTCCGTTCAATCTTCTCACATGTGGGAAATGACACCACTGAGATATAAGAAAAACCCCAGCCAACTATAATAATTCTAGATTTTGGATGGGAACAAAGAAAGGGTGGGAGTTTTGTACTACGTTTCCAATAAATTTTCAATAACTTCCAAATGTTCATGCTTTCTGGGCTTATTCACACCTGTGGGACAAATCAGCAATAATACCGAGTATAAGATATTCTTTTCAGCCATAAGTTAGTTCTTTTACTGGGACAAATTATGTATCTTCTCCGTAATTTTTAATCCCTCTGAGACCTCACTGATGGCAGCATCCATTCTGTTCTTGCTGTTTGTTAGACTGACTCAGCTCGCAGACAGGCTGAGATCCTTGACAAGTCAGGACGCCATGAAAATAAAACATTTCAAGTCAAATATAATCCCACAGAAAATTTAAAAAGCACTTCCTTAATGATTCATTGACATTCGTGAATATTCTTGGCTACGAACTACATACACAAGATAAATTCAGGAGACATTTCATTTATTTATCTTAGGTATTGAAATGTAAATATCTAGAATCTCTGATCAACAAACAATACCTTGGAGATCCTGGAGACTATTTTTACTTCACACCCAGGAACGGGGGAGGGGGGGCCTGAAGTGTGAACAGTTTGTTCAAGGGACCGATGGTGAGTGACAATGTCCACAAGTGTGGCCACAACCCACATCTTCTGAGCCCCGGTCCAGATGCTCTCCCATCATGCAGTGCTTCTCATGCCTGCAAACCCATCAGTAGTAACTGCCCGCAGAGGCCCATCTGCACGTCCAACGTCCCAACACTGTTCTGGGGGGAAAAGAGCCTCCTTTCTCCAAACGCAATGACTGCAGTAGGGGGTTCTTTCCTCCTGGAAAAGCCCAGCTCTTTGGGCTGGGGAGAGAGAAACTTGGTTTTACCCCGACGTGAGGGAGATCGAGCAGCATGTCCGAGGTACAGAAGCACAGGAGGAACGGTGAAGAGGGAGGGCAAACCAGCAGGGGGTGACACTGGAGACCCCGTAAGGACACCGGAGCTCGGAGAGAGAAGACACTGCTCACCTGTGGAAGATGTCTGGTTTGCCGGTGTTGATGGTTTCACCTTTGGATCAACCACGTGCATTTTCAGAGCCTAAGCTTTTCACAACCATCAGTGTTAGTGAAATCCAGTCCCACATGTGGACGCTCACTATCTCTGGAGTGAGGACACCACGTAGGTACCCGTGCAGGTGACCACAGACTCTCCCAGTTCTCAGCGACACCTTTGCTTTAGTCAACTAATGCACCCCTTTCTCTCTCTCTGTGTGTGTGTGTGTGTGTGTGTGTGTGTGTGTGACTCTGCCATACATCCCTCCACTTTTTTAACTGAAGAAAGAATTATATTCTACTTTCTGTGGATTTCGTTACACCAATAGGCATATTCCACTAACCACCTGGTGACCCTAAATGTTTTACATTTAGGACTCAGCACTTTTACCAAGAAAAATGGAAGTACAAGACTGGACAGGGTTCCTCCAAATAAAAAGCTTTCTGTGGCCAAAAAAGTTTGGGAACACAATGGGAGAAACAACCAGTACAAGAATTCAACTGGTCAATATTTTAATTATAATGGCTTTCCAGCAATCCCACTCCTGGGCATATATCCAGAAAAGATGAAAACTCTAATTTGAAAAGATACATGTGCCCCAATGTTCATAGGAGCACTATTTACAATAGCCAAGCAACCTAAGTGTCCATCGACAGATGAATGGATGAAGAAGACGGACTATATATATATATATATATATATATATATATATATATATATATATATATACAATGGAATATTACTCAGCCATAAAAAGGAATGAAATAATGCCATTGCAGCAACATGGATGGACCTAGAGATTACTGTACTAAGTAAAATAAGGCAAAGAAAGACAAATATCATATGATATCACTTATATGTGGAATCTAAAAAAATGATACCAATGAACTTATTTACAAAACAGAAATAGACTGACAGACATAGAAAACAAATTTATGGTTACCAAAAGGGAAAGGGGGGAGGAGAGATAAATTGGGAATTGGGGATTAACAGATACACACGACTATATATAAAATAGATAATCCACAAGGTCTTACTGGATAGCACAGGGGACTATATTCAGTATCTTGTAATCACCTATAATGGAAAAGAATCTGAAAAAGAATATATATGTGTGTGTGTGTGTGTGTGTGTGTGTGTGTGTGTGTGTGTGTATCACTTGCTGCACACCTGAAACACTGTAAATGAATTATGCTTCAATTTAAAAAAACGCATCCTTATTCCTTCCTTTAAACAATTAAACAATAAAAATCCAAGAACTCCTCAAATCCCACTTTCCTTAGTAAGCTTTTCCAGAATAAGTAAATTGGGCAGAGATTCTACACTTGGCCATTTTTATGGCAATTCACGTCAGGCCTATTAAACACGAAAAACTATAAAGTAAGAATATAGAAGAAAATAAAGAAGTCCAACCCATAAGGAGAACTCAGCCCTGCAGACTACTCGTAAGCGTGAGGGCAAGGACGCCACGTGAGGCCATGAACTCTCCCGGCAGAGGCCGCCTGATGGGCCCTTTCCCACGAGCGGTACACCGTGGACACCGGTGAGATCCCAGGCAGTCCTGACGCACAGCTGCAGCCGCTAAACCTCTCTTCCTCTCTGCTCTTCAAACTAAAATCAACTGGATGGAGTTGAAGACAAATCTGTCTTAATCTGCTTTTTGCTTTCTACTGAATTAAGTTAGATGTGAACAGACCAACATTCGTCTGGGAGGTGCTATGTACTCCAGGCTCAGTGAGCAGAGGCAAGAGTCAGGGGGAAACACTACCAAATGCAGAAACTGTACGCATTTACTTGTACAGGGTAACACTTCCCTTCCCACTGCCGTCAGCATCCTGAACAATTCTGTCCTCAGTGAAGTCTGTGAAGTGCCAAAGGGGAGGAGCCACCTACGTCCCTCGTTAATATCACATCTCATCGCCGTTGCATGCTTTTGCAGTTTTAACTGAGTCGCCTAATAGAAAAAGGGGAAAAGAAATCAAACAGGACAGGCCAAACAAGTGTAGGACAGGACAACTTCCTCCAAGCCTTGCTAGGGGAATAATAATAATAATAATAATACCATCAAACCAAGAAAAAGACCTAGGAGTCACAAGTCACAACAGACTCCAAATAAACGAAATAGTAGTTGGACTCAGCCCCAAATTCTCATCGTAAGCTAGCTACGTGCGACACACTGTACAGAGTACTTGACCCCCAGTGACACGGGAGGGAATGTCCAGGCGTGCCCTGAGGGTACTCATGAGGGTTCAATGACTCAACACAAGGAGGTGGCCACCACGTGCCTGGTCTGACCACATGATTCGTTACCTCCTACCCTCCCTGGTTCTCAGGAGGATGGAGGGGCTAAGAGAGAGAGTGGAACAGAAATCAGGGCAAGGTCATCCTGATTCTGCATTTCAAGGTCAGAAGGAAATATTCTGAGTTTATGGTCCCAAAACAGAAGGAATGAGGGAGAGCACAGGGGGAAACAAACAGAAGCAATGCAAGGACGCAGTCACATAAGGGTGACCCAATAACCCAATGAAATCGTGTGCAAGAGAGAGAACAAAGCAAGGTGAGCCCTGAGGGTATATGAGTGCAACAGGAAGAGACCCATCGATAGGGGCTGAGAGGAAATTATACCTGCACTCTGACAAACAATTTTCAGAGTCAGCGTTCCCAGCGGTAACTGTGCAAGGAGAACGCAATGGGAACCTCGCACACACCTCCACACCCACACATATGTGCTAATTCCAGACCTCCCCACACTCACCGAAGTGGACGCAGTGCGGATCTCAACCCGAAAACCCACAGCCACGCAAACAGCACGAGACAGGAGGTAAGATCTCGGCAGTTCTGTTCTCAGTGCAGCCATGCCCGGGGACACAGCAGTGCCCTTTTCAGAGGCTCAGATGCTTCACCACTTGGATTTCAGATGCTCAACTCAAAATGCCTGCTGGCCATAGTGTGATGCAATCCCAACCACTTAAAAAGCCCATTTTCTCTCTAAGGCAAAGACCTTTTATCTGTCCATTTCAGGGCTCAAATATCCTAAGTTGTCCTGAAAAGCAAGATGACCTTTAAGTACAGCCCTTCCTGAACTTACGGTGGGGTTATGGTCTGATAAGCCCATCACCAAGTTGAAAATACAGTAAGCTGAAAATGCATTTAACACCCTACAGAACATCACAGCTTAGTACCACCTGCCTTCAATGCTCAGAACACTGACATTAGCCTACAGTTGGGCCAGCTTCTCTAACACAAAGCCTATTTCATACGAAAATGTTGAGCACCTCGTGTAATTTATCAAATACTGTACTGAAAGTGAAAAACAGAATGGCTGTCTGCAGCCAGCATGGTCGTCGGTGTATCGGGTGCTTCTCCTCCTGATGGTGGGGGAATTTTGCTCACCGACACCACCCAGCACCACGAGAGAGATTCAGACCCCAGAGTGCCAGCCTGGGAAAGCATCCAAACCCGAGATTCGAAGTACGGTTTCTACTGAATACGTATCACTTTCCCACCATCGAAAAGTCAACAAATTGTTAGTCGAACCATCATAGACTGGGGACCATCTGTCCTGGTGGCTTCAGCTCAAAAGGAGCAGCTCAGTATAGATGAAACAGTGGGCAAGACCTTGCTGCAAGCAGAAACTAACACACCATTGTAAATCAATTCTACTCCAACAAAGATGTTAAGAAAAAAAAAAAGACCTCGCTGCTGCTTCTACCACCATTATTAAACAGGTAATAACCATCAGCCAGGTAGGGTGCTGGGCACCTCACATTTGCACGGATGTGTCTGGGAGATTGATGTCCGCACATCGAACAGGAGAAAGCCCACGATTCCGGTCCATTCTTTGATGAGGCCCCAGAGCTGGGAAGCAGAGCAGGCACGGTTCAGAACCCGCGCCCTCCTCGCTTCTAAGTGTCTTCACACAAGATATTTAGCTATTGTTAAATCCTAACGATAATAAATTATTAATAGTGATGACTTAAAATAAATTAACAAACAATATTGTTCCAAATTTTGATGATTGGGAACGATGACGAAAACGGGTTTTGGTTTAACTCATCTGACATAGTATGCGGTTGTTTGACAGACGTGTGGATTGAGAGCAGGAGATGCCCCGCGGATGCCCACGCCCCGGCCACGCCCACCCATGCCACGCCCACTGTGCCCCGGCCACGCCGCGCCACGCCCACTGCGAGGGTCGGGGGCCACACCTGGGAAATGTGCCAGGGACCACAGGTGGGCTGTGACATCGGGACCTCAGAACACAAGCCTCAAGGCCAGACTGAGGGTCTGACCAATTTAAGGTTTCCGTCTGGGTCCTTCCCCATCTGCAGCCTGCCCGTAACTGAGGCAAACCGCTAGGAAATTACAAAGGGGGCATATTCCCAGCACTGTGTCATACCTGAGGAAATGAAAGGATTTAAGCATATCTGGCTTGAATAAATGTTTTCTCTATAAAAGTTACATTTAGTGTGAAATATTATGTAGGACAACATCCCACGTGTTTTTGTTGCTGGAGGACTCTTTATAGTTTGTGTTCTACTACTGGTCCCCCGTGTAAATCTGGAAAATTCCCTCTGGGGAAGTTTATTCCAGGTGAGGGCTGACTTTAGCCATGAGCATTTCCAATCCTCTAGGACACAGGTCCTCAAGTTCTCCAAACGCCCGCCATATCTGCTTTTCACTACTGCAAACACATCCCTACCTCGTGGTGGTTGCTTTGCCCTTGACAAGTGAGAACAAAAGTAACACCACAGACAAAATCACTCCCCTGGTCCACAGCACCTTGTGGAAACTGATGTCTTCCTGAAACCAGACAGAACCCCAAAAGCTCTAAACTTTTTCCTGTAATATTCCAGTGCAGTAAACAATATTTCTCAGAGGACCAAAGTTTGTCACATGAGGGTTAAGCTTGAATAGGTTTCAGGTTTCATGGTTTATCTTGAAAATTCAGGTGACCTTTACAGTCTCCATCATACCACAGTTAGGTTAATTTATACATAAAGGCTTTCCTCTGAGAGCTGAGAAAAAAATGTACCTGAGATGGGCCAGGTTTTCTGTGTGGCTCCGCTTACCCCAGTCCTACACGACAAATATGCACACACCATATCACACCGCACCCCAGCTGGAGGAGGATGGGGGTGCAGTATTGAAGGTACCAGGGATTACACTGCACATCAAGACAAAGGAAACGGGGGCTGAAATGTACACACACGTGTCCACCCAACCCCCTCCCTCCTCCTCCGGCCGATTTTTTTAATATAAATTTATTTATTTATGTATTTATGGCTTTTTTGGGTCTTCGTTGGGATGCACGGGATTCTCATTGTGGTGGCTTCTCTTGTTGCGGAGCACGGGCTCTAGGCATGCGGGCTTCAGTAGTTGTGGCACATGGGCTCAGTAGTTGTGGCTCGTGGGCTCTAGAGCGCAGGCTCAGCAGTTGTGGCGTACAGGGTTAGTTGCTCCATGGCATGTGGGATCTTCCCGGACCAGGGCTCGAACCCGTGTCCCCCGAACTGGCAGGTGGATTCTTAACCACTGCGCCACCAGGGAAGCCCCACTCTGGCCGATTCTTAACTGTTCTTCCCTACGGAGCCTCCTAGCATTCCTGCCTTGTTGCTGGATACTTCCTCCAGACCCTGGAAATTCCGACTTCTCATGAAAAGGACTCCTTCAATCCATCAAGCCAACCATTCTAGGCTGAATAACAGTTTACGTCCACATCCTAATCCCTGCAACCTGTCAACGTTACCTTACATGGCAAAGAGGACCTGTGCAGAGATCATTAAGTTAAGGACCTGGAGATGGAGAGATTATCTGAGATGATCTGGGTGTGTGGGCTCTGAATGTGGTCACTGATGTCCACTGAGGATTTCACTGCAGAAGGAGAGAAGGCGATGTGATGACGGGAGCAGACCGCAGTGGTGCACTGTGAAGACGGGAGAAGGGGCCACAAGCCAGGGAGTTTACTGTTTAAAGAGACTCTTCAGAAGTCAGCATCCGCCAGAAGGTGGAAAAAGCAAGAAAATAGCATCTCCCCCTGGAGCCCCCAGAACTGGAAGGGAATAAATTAGCACTGTTTTCAGCTACTGAATTTGTGGCAACTTGTTACAGCAGCAACAGGAAACTACCATCCAGCTTCCAGGTCGCGCCCTGCCCTTCCCGCACCCATCCCTGCCACGATCCCCACACCCACTGAGGCGCCCCCAGCCCTGTCTGTCTTTCAAACACAGTGTGCCTCAGCTTGTGGACAACAGAACATGACGACCTATCTCACCCAAACTGGAAACCTTTTCTCTTTGGAAGAGAATCCTCATTAAAGGATTCTTTAACTAATAAGCACCACTGATGCCTTTGAAATAAACAGGTCCAAAATATTTTGCCTTCATTTCCTATTCAATGTGTTTGTCTCTATACACCGTGGGTAAACATAAGCTCGGAAACAGTAAGCGCTTGTCAAGTCACTGATCCCTTCTGAGCTTCAGCTTTCTTTCTAGAAAAATAGTGTAGCCATGGAAATGAAATAAATAACACATAAAATTTCTTGCATAACACCCAGTACATGATGAGTGCTCAGCGCGTGCTGTGTGTCATCACCCCAGCATGTGACACTCAGCCACAGGTGTCATCAGACTGATCCCGGGGGGTCCTGATGGAGACAGGACTTAAGAAGCACAAGAACTGCCTACGAGCCAGAAAACCAATCCTTATGATTTCTTCCCAGTCTCACCACATGTGGACTCAAGGATGTAGAGAAAGTCTGCTGGTGAGCATGGAAAATGGTGTGACCGCTGAGGAAGACAGCCTGCAGCTCCTCAAGAAGTTAAGCATACAGTCACCATCGACTCGGCAATTCCACTCCTAGGTACCCACCCAGCAGAGATGAAAACACGTCCACACACAGAGTTGTCCGTGAATGTACAGCAGGATTGTTCGTCAGAGCCAGAGGGTGGAACACAGCCCAAATGTCCATCAACCGATCAAAACAAAACAGGGTAAATCCACACGAGGAGGTATTATTCCGCCACGCAAAGGAAATTCTGATCTGTGACGTCACACGGACAAACCGTGAAAACACAATACTAAGTGAGAGGGGCCAATCACAAAAGGCCACGTGCTCTGAGTCTTATTTACATGAAATAACTAGAAGAGGCCAGTCTACAGAGACAGAGGTAGATAAGTGGCCGCTAAGGGCTGGGGGCTGCTCTCGCGCACAGGGTTTCTGCTTAAGGGGATGAACTCCCAGGGGACTGGGAGTTTGGGGTTAGCAGATGCAAACTATTATATACAGGATGGATAAACAACAAAGTCCTACTGTAGAGCACAGGGAACTACATCCAATATCCTGTGATAAACCATAACGGAAAAGAATATATATATGAATAACTGAGTCACTTTGTTGGACAGCAGAAATTAACACAACATTATAACATTGTAAATCGGCTATACTTCAGTACGATGTTCAAAAAAAGAGAGAAGGTGCAACAAGTTGACAGCAGACGCCACAGCACCGTTTGCTCAGAGATGAATGAACGGAAAAGAAGTTAGACTAAAAGACATAACCAACGAGAACCAAGAACAGCTGATGGGGAATGGAGAAGGGGGAGAAGAAGCAGGAGAAAGGCAGAGGGCTCTGAGGATTCTCCTGGAGCGGGCTCACAGGGCAGCTGGGGACATGAGACTGTCGTGAGCAACACCTACAAAATTACACCTGAAATGCAGGAGGCAGCCAATGTCCTTGAAATCCCCCCACCACCAGGGAATCATTTATCTGTCCGTCCCTCTGCCTACCCACCGATTGGTTTTTTCCAAGCTAAGAGCCAACCTTCAACCCGAAAGCAACTGTCCACAAAGATCCACGCAGGCTGCAGCCCTGCAAAAACACCCATTTCCTTGGTCTGAGAAAGGCAACCATGCCAAAGCGACGGTGCATCTGATTTTCCCTCTCCTTGGTGCATGAGCTAATTAAAATGTGTTTGGTCATCCCTGAAGGAGAACGGGAAGCTGCTGAACGAGCACAGGGCAGTGATGTTGTGGAACTGTTTCATTTTGGAAGAAATTAAATTAGGGAGACATTCCGCATTGAAGCCTGGAGACCAATGATGAAGTCTTTCTCTGGCACTCAGTTGGAATCACAGGATGGCAGGGCTCAGCGGAGGAAACCTGGGGTGACAGCGCCCACGGAAACCGATGGACAAGCATTTCACACACGTTCTAACTCAAAGAGGCAGAACAAGGCACAGTCTCTGAAACCCTCAACTACACAGAAAAACGCCACCGGGTGTCCACGTGTGCGTTTTTACACATGAACAGGGGCCCGGTTACTTTCACTCCCTCTGCCATTTTGCACCAACTTTGTCCATTCATTCAGTTTGTTCTAATTGAAGCCAAAAGCCAGTTACAACAGAACAAACATTCCCACACTTTACCATCACTAAATAAAACAGTCCATGTTCGTACATCTTAACGTCTAACCAAGTTTTTAAAAAATCAATGTAAAACAATTTACTGGTGTTTTAATCTCTCATTGTTATTCTTGGCTAAAAACACCTGTTTTCTTTTCCCTGATTCACATTCTGTCTCAGGACGCTGGGCATCTGTATTGGTCTTCTCGGAGGATGTTTCCTAGATTATTACTGGTTCTCTAGCATTTTTTTTTTTTTTTTTTTTTAGTATATATTGATTTTTGTAGCTCACTGAGCAAAAAATCCATATTCCTCCAGATTTAGCACATTGGTCAGCCAAACAGCAAACAGGCTCTCAGCTTTGTGTACCAGCCAGCATCCGTAACCTCAAGACTGATAAACACCTAAGAAAGAACCAAGAGACTCAGAATAACAGGACAATAAAAAGGAAACAAAGCTCAAAAGTGAAGGGTAAACGAAAAACTCTACTTATTTATATCTAGTCAGTTAACTTTTTTCTGACCCTGAGTCTCTGAGATATTAAAATGCTCCTTAACAAATTTTATAACTCAAGATTTGCTCCAACTCAAGGAATTACAAAAATGCTCGGTTTTGAAATAGTTGTAGTATTTCATCATTATGACAAAGAAGTGATCTCACAATCCAACTTTCCTGATGTCACTATCCTGCCCTAAAAAAAAAAAATAGCGCAACACCACACAAACTAAAATCCCACCTATCCACTTCCAACATCAAGGAAATAAGGTATTGGGATACATGTGACATAACTTAGGAACAGGCCCCATATGCCAGGGCCCAGGCCCTCCTGCCATCTAATCCCCAAGCCCTTACACACAACATCATTTCCTTTTCCTTGTTAGCCTGCACATTTAAGCACTATCATTAAAATATACATCATGTAGTAAAAGGGAGGAAATTAAAATGCCAAAAGATAAGCAAGCTTGATCTCAATTCTTCAATCCAACTTGTGTGCATTAGGCCCTTGCCACACCATAAGGGACTTCACTGGAGAACATGCTCTAACGACTAGGGTTAATTATACAAAGAGTAGTGTTCAGATTAGGGTTTATCTCCCCCAAAGAGAGCAAATCCACCAAAAGACAGTCATACATTATACAGAGTCAGTGAGATTATGGGAAATTTATTGTTTTTGGTCAGCTTTCCCTCGGAATTTTCTTTATTAAAGATTTACTTACAGCTATTATATAGTCTTTCATTCCATCTTCGGCTACGTTTAGAAAAGAAGAGCTCAACAAAGTAAAAGGAAGTTCATCAAAGTAGTCAAAGGCGCCATTATTTATTAAGGTTCATAGTTTTGAGATCTAGGGCAAGTGACTTCATCTCCCTAAGCCATGGTTTTTGTCTGGTGGTAGTGGTAGTGGTGGTACCCACCTTGGAAGGATTTTTTTGGACATCATGTGAAATGATGCCTGAAAAGTGCTCAGTAGAGAGGCTCATTCTCAGCATTAAATAGCTATTATTACCCTCAAAATACTGCATCCCTGATCCCATTCTTGACAATCTGCTCCTTTCACTCTTACTTTTCATACGTGATTACAGAGTGCTCTCCATTTTCCATCCTGACCTCCCTCAAATCTGTTCATTTCTCTTCACCTCCTTAATCCAAGCTACCCAGATCTGATTTACTATGGATGAATGAATGAATGAGATGAATAAATGAAAGAATGGTCATTCTTTCAGTCTGCCCATCTCTGGTAATGTTGCCAGCAGTTGGAAACACACATTAAATGAAAACTCACAGATGTAAATAGCACATATGGGGCAATGACAACTAAAGACATCTTTCTTTCCATACGACTATTTCTATCTGACTCCGTTCTACCCAACTTGTGTGTGACTTGGTGTGTTCAACCCAAGTGTGGAAACGCATTTGAAATTAAAGGGAAACAAATAAACAAGCAATTCACGTTTTATGTATTCAATACCCACATCATTTATAATTTGCAACATCACTCTGTTTCTTCTTCCACGATTCGTAATCATCTCATTTGCTTTTTTTCTTTTTCATGTTAGATTTGCATCTTTGTCCTCTGTACCTGCACGAGGCCAGGGTAATGTCTGACCATACTGTTTATTACCATAGTTCTAGTGCCTAGGAGAATGTTTAACACAAGAGCTAAATAAGTATTTGTCAAATTGATCTCCTCACCTCTCCTCACCTCCACTCTCACCCCTCCTTTAGACCATTCTCCACACCACCAGTTGGAGTGATCTTTTTAAAAATATCAATCTGGCCAAGACCATTCAATGGGGATAGAATAGTCTCTTCAACATATGGTACTGGGATAGCTGGACAGCCACATGCAGAAGAATGAAATGGGACCCTCACCTCACACCATAGACAAAATTAACTCAAAATGGATCAAAGACTTAAATGTAAGAGCCAAACTATAAAACTCTTAGAAGACAACACAAGAATAATTCTTCATGACCTCGGATCAGGCAATGGCTTCTTAGACATGACACCAAAAGCAAAAGCAACAAAAGATTAAGTGGACAGATAGGACTTCATCAAATTTAGCAACTTTGTGCTGCAAACTATGCCATCAAGAAAGTGAAAAAACCTATAGAATGGGAAAGGATATTTGCAAATAATATATCTGATAAGATACATGTACCCAGACTATATAATGTTACAACTCAATAATAAAAAGACAACCCAATTTAAAAATGGGCAAAGGATTTGAATAGATATTCCTCAACAAAGGTATACAAACGGTCAGTAAGCACAAGAAAGTATGTTCAACATCATTAGTCATCGGGGAAATGCAAATCAAAACCACAATGAGATACCATTTCATACTCACTAAGATGGCTATAATGAAAAAAAGACAATTAACAATTTTTGGCAAATATGTGGTGAAATTGGAGACCTCATACATTGCCGTGGGAATGTAAAATGGTGCAGTCACTTTAGAAAACAGTCTAGCAGACCCTCAGAAAGTTAAACATAGAATTACTGTTTGACCCAGCTATCCACTCTTAGATATACACTCAAGGCTACTGAAAACATACATCGATACGAAAACTTGGACTTGAATGTTCATAGAAGCATTACTCATACAGTCAGAAAGTAGAAACAGCCCAAATGTCCACCAACTAATGGTATATCCATACAATGGAATATTATTTGGCAATAAAAAGACGTGAAATGCCACAACACGGATGGCCCTTCAAAATATCATGTTAACTGAAAGAAGCCAGCCATAAAAGACCACATATCATATAATTCCATTTATACAGAATGTCCACAATAGGCAAATCTATAGAGACAGAAAGTAGATCAATGGTTGCCTAGGGCTGTGGAGTAGTAAATTGGGAGTGACTAACAGGTGATGAAAATTTTGGGGGTGACACAGATGTTCTAAAATGGACTGTGGTGATAGTTGTACAACTCTGTGAAGATACTAAAGACCATTAAATTATACACTTCAAATGTGTACACCGTATGGTATCTGAATTAAGTCTCTATAAAGCTGTTGTGCACACTGTATGGTATGTGAATTAAGTCTCTATAAAGCTGTTATTACAGAATACATATCTGATTACATCATTCCTTGGTTAAAATATTTCAAAGGTTTCACCTTGTACTGAGGATTAAGTCCAAATTCCAACAAGATTTGGAATGGGCCTCAACTTGCTTCCCCAGCCTCACCTTACATCACTCTCCTCAATGCAATGCATATACGTAGTAGTTGCTCAATAAACATGAGCCTAGTGAACTGATTTTACCATAGTCTTCAGTGGTATTAGCTATAAATGAAGCCAACTTCAGCCTTAAGAAGGGACAGGAGAATGAGAAAGGAAAAAATAAGGTAGGTGACTTTCAAAGGAAGCATTTATTCAAATTTCCAGTCAATGCTTTTTTTTTTTTTTTTTTTTCCCTATTTCTAGCGCCCAAGGAAAGATTCTATGAGGACCCTGCACTCAGAATCAAATGCCAATTCAGATACAAAAGCTCTTTGTTTCCCCCTTGGGCTTTTGTATTCTTACTAGGTGTCAGCAACTGTCCTGAGAAGGGTGTCCACTGCCTCCAAGAAAATAAAGGTTTAGGGAGGGTATCACACCACTCATTATTTGCAGATATTTACTGAGCACTCACTTTGTGCTGGACATCAGGTAGGCACAGAGGACAAAGACAAAATCCCTGCTTTAATGGAGCTTACATTCTGTTGGGTGGAGACAGACTACCAATCATTAAACAAAACTACAGCATGTCAGGTAGTGACAAGTGCTATCAAGCAAAATAAAGCTAAGGAAAGAGGAAGGGGCGCTAATTTAGCCAGGCGTTTAAGGACGGCCTCACTCAGAATGCAATATCAGAGCAGAGACCTGCATCATGTGAGCATGTTGCTTTGTAGGGTAAGGGCTTCACAGTCAAAGGGAACGGACCCTTCAATGTTCCTGAGCTGGCAACCTGCTCGGAAAGCCCCAGGAACAAAAAGGAGGCCAAAGAGGCCAGGGCTTGGTGGGCAAGGGGGAAGCCGTATCCACAGAGGTCTTTTCATGTTATTCTCAGAGAGATGAGAAGCTACTAGAAGGCTTCTTAGCTGGGCATATGGCTTCTCTTTTAACCAAACTCTGGGCTAATCAAAGCAGATCATTAGGGTAACCAGAGAAATCTGCATCAGCTACAGCAGGAGAGAAGCTAAGACCAAAGGTATCTATATACCAAAATACAAGAGACCGAATAGTAAATTCACAATTGTTCAAGCTGCATGGTTTTTACTGTCCAGCTCTTCCTCCAGACCATGGGCCCCATGGACACGGGGGCTGTGCTGATCTTGTTTCCTCCCCCGCCACGGCCCCATACAGCTGTGTCCCCAGAACACACAGGGAGCCCCAGGGAGGTGTTGGGCAGGAAACATTTTTGCAGCACATTAACTTTAACTCATTCAACACATATGCAGATTTCACATTGGTTTTCAACTCAAGACACACAATGTGACCTACATTTGAAATACTCTTTAGGAGACTTTTAAATCTGCTGGAATAGTCACAGGAAAGACACTACGGTATCAACAGGAAAAACTTATCAATCACTAGCAGCTACTAGATTCAGATTGGGCTTTTCTAGAACCTTGACTGAGAATCTTAGTTCAGGACAATGAGATATTTATTTTTCTGTAAAATATCCACATGAAAGCTGTAGCACTCAAAATCATACTAACTTCAGGATTTTGAAAAGTGGGCTAATATAAATTTGTTCTGAATCAGTACCTTTTTATACATAAAGATATGCTTGAATAGTATAATACATACAAAACTGGTTAAAATTTCTAAGCCAATGAAAATCACCCCTTAGTCCTATCAGAGACCACAGACTCGGTGAGAATGCCGAAATTTGTCACACAGAATTGTAAACGTGCCTTTCAAGTTGGAAACAGAAGAGGCAATTTCTGCTTCTCAAAGCTTACATCAAAACTGAAAAATGGAATAAACTGACAAAGCTGGGAATTTAGTAAAAGAGAAACAGACAGCACTTTGGGAAAGGAGGGAATTCTGTACAGTGATCGCCATCTCTATTTTTAAGGATTAAGTTGTTAAACTTAAGACAAAATAAATCAAGTTAATCTTAGGATAGTTTTAAGGAAAGATTGGTAGAGTAAACTAAATACAGTATTAAAGTTTCAGTTCCATGAAGATATTCCTTACTTTGGCTTCTATCAGCTGAAGTAACTTATCCTTTGCTGGAATGGCATCATTTTCGATTCAAAGCAGTCTCTGGTTTATTTTGCAAGGAAATATTTTTAAGGCTATCATCTCCTACTCATGCAGTTCTCCCCACCCACCATTCACAACTCCCCCCAATCCTTTTACATACACAAACTCAGAATTGATTAAGGGAACTCCAGCTGAGGATGTTATTAATTAGCTTGGGCAGTATGGAAACCTAAGCTTACTATATCAGTTGGCTCAGGCTGGCATAAAAAAAGTACCACAGACTGGGTGGCTTAAACAACAGAAATTTATTTTTTCTGCAGTTCTGGAGCTGGAAGTCCAAGATCAAGGGGCTGGCCAGTTGGGTTTCTGGTGAGAGCTGCTTCCTGGCTTGTAGAAGGTGACTTCTCGCCGTGTGCATACATGGCAGAGAGCTCTCTCGTGCCTATGACAAGGACACTAATCTTATTGGATCAGGGTCCCACCTCTACGACTTCATTTTACCTTAATTACCTCCTAAAGGCTCTCTTTCTGAATACCGTCATATTAGGGGCTAGGGCTTCAACATATGAATTTCAGGAGGACATAATTATGCCCACAGTACTTATATTTCCTTTCACTATGTCTTTGGTCTTGGGCAAAGCATGAGGGGAGCCACTTAGATCCCTGTCATCTCATCCCCTTGAGTCCGTAAGGGTTTCAGCAAACCCACGGGACTGGCCTTGCTACAGGTAGCTTGTGCATCCTACCCTGAACAGGCTTACGATTCAGCAAGCACGTCTGACCTCACCCAAAGCCCTGCCTCTCGGTCACCTTGACAGAGGGACTGAGTTATGGGGGACCCTTCACCTTCCTCGACTTTTCCTCCTGTTCCAAGCCTGCAGCTAGAAATAGGGACTTCCTACAAGGCTCGTCCTCCTGGCTCTGGAATCCCAGAGGCAGCAGCAGTGACCAGTGAAGATCTCCATGCCTTGAAGGTGAAGACCCCCATGGTTCTGTGCAAACCCAGAGGAGCTCAAGGACCCTATTCTCATGGGGAACTGGTCCAAGAGCCTGGCTCACAAACACAAAGCCAAACAGCAGCCTGGTAACTACACCTGATGGAAGCAAAACAAGTCAGTACAAGAGGGCACATACTTTCAGTGGCTGCTTATAGGTGCTACTTCACGCATCAAGAGACTTAATACAGAAAAGCAAGGGCCCCTCAAAATCAACTACAAAACATTTGAACTTCCTCCCGCAGTCAAAAAGGGTGACAAACTTGTTCTATGAATGACGAGAACAATGTCACCTAGTGTCCTAGAAGACCGATGTCACCTAATATGATGCACGTTCCTCCTGAAGTCTTGTCCTCTCAAACCCAGCCTGGTCCGTCTAGAAGGACAGCCTCTCCGCATGTTAAAAATTTCCATCACCTTCTGCAAGCTGCACAGGGAATTCACCTTCTCTAGAAAACTTCCCCCGATTAGACAAACTCCAATAATAAATACTGGAACTTGCAGCTTTATGGTATTTAATTTGCGATCAATTCTCATCATCTACATGAGTCGTTTTATGTATTTTCTAAAGCCGTATTACGTTTATTCATATTATTGTTTTCCACTAGATTGTCTGAAAGCTAAGGGTGACTGTGTGTAACCCTGAGTCGTTCTCATTTTCACCCTGCAGCTGCACAACCTATTGTGACTGGTCAAAAACAGGCATTTGGCACATGCTAGCTACAAGGTAATGGAACAGGGGGGCATTCTCTCTAGCTTCTGACAGATCGACAGGCTGTCTCTGGGGGACTCTGGGCTCGGACACCCACCTGCACAGACCCAAACGCACGGCAGCTGCTGGAGAGTGCGCAGCACCCTGAAATGCTGGAAATTAATTTCCCTCCAGCGTCCCCTCTGACGTGGCCTGTCCTACAGTGAGTCTTAACTTATCCCTCACCCACCAACCCCACTACACTCCATCCATCACTAGGAGTTACTGATTCTAACGCCTTAATGACCATGAATCTGGATCCCAGTTCCTTGCAGAAAATCGAGAAACTACATCTAACAGTTTTTTGCATCCCTACTCTGTGTCAGAGGCTCAGGCTACCACTACCCTAGTTCAATATCACTAAGTTAAAGTATCGCAAGGGCCTCAGACCTCGCATAGTCTATTTTGACCTTCGCATTGTTGCCTTCCCCCAAACACACGCAAGCTCTGTGAAACTGCTCAAAACCCCTCACCTCCCCACCATTATCCTTAAAGCCTTTCAGCGTGGCCTCTGGAGGTGGACCCACGGGGTTCCGACCTTGGATCTGCTCGCTGGAGCTACAGGGCACCTGGGGGGCAATGCCTTCAGTTCTCTGAGGCTCAGGTCTCTAAACTGTACAATCAGGATGGCAAGCTTCCTCTCCGTGGGATTGTTTCAGGGGTTCTCAGAAGTGGTAGACAGTAGTTGTCTACAGAGGGTCGGGCCATAGTGCTAACAAGTGTTAGTGTCAATATCATTAGTATGCCCACTAACACCCTCCCCTTGGAACCAACAAGGCCACTTAGCTCCCGAGATTTGACTTTCACGGCACCTCGCATCGTACACTGTGTTCCTATTTGTCATATCTGGGCTGGCCCTCCCGGCACACTTCCTCCTCCTGGCAGGCAGAGATGGTACCATTTGTGTTTATTCATCAACTTTAATTCATAGACACTTGCTCAGCTGGGTCACAGCGAAGAGCCTGGGCAGCCCTGTGATGTGGGGCAATGTGGTTACCTGTGCAATCCCACTAAAACCAGTTTATTCCAAAAAAAAACACAAAAAGGTGTTTAAAAGCCCTCTTAAAGCAGAAACTAACACACCATTGTAAAGCAATTATACTCCAATAAAGATGTTAAAAAAAAAAAAAAAGCCCTCTTTTTCTCCTCAACCTTATCTAAATACACATGACACTGAATCCAAAGAAATCTTTAGCTTGAGACAGTCTCAGGTAGATAAGCAGAATTGCAAGGCCCCCAAGGATGGAATCACGCTTAAGACTCGGCGGCAGTTTTTAAATACAGGAAACACAAATAGGACCACAGCAAACCCCTGTCTTCTTTCTTTAACTTCTCTGATTATAAATACTTTAAAACTTCATGAAATGTTGGTACCAGCCCCAATGCATTTGTTATTTATTATTCTTAAGTAGCTGTGTTTACACTTACATAGGTTAACGTACAATTACAGCTATATAGGAATAGAAACGCATATCCCAAGTGTCATGAAAGTAAATGAACATCATTAACATTTTTCTTCCATTTTTCAAACAGGTTTCACTGCCTTTTATACTAATCTTTTATTTGTTCCCAGATTTGATCATTCAAAATTCCTGTTTTCATGTGTTTTGAAAAAACACTGAACATATACCTATACGTTCACTTGTTCAGCGATGTACAAATAAGCATCTATTCCCTTACTCTTGTTATCTGCTGTCTCAGGAAAAATAATATATGTTCATCATGATTTTATAAAGACAAAATAAGGACTTAAGGCTCAATTATCTGTACATTGGCAAAATACTGTGATAACATAGGACTCCTAATTTCTCAGGCCCTGGTATTTTCAAACAACACCTATTCATTGAAACAAATAAAAGGAAAAATGCACCAACGATTGACAGATGGTTTTAACTTGGCGCTTGTATATTTGTGAAAGGATTATCTTCAAGCTGGTGTATTTACTTTGGTCTTTAATGACTGGTGCACCCAACTGAAAGGACGCCCCTAGGAGTACTTGCTTAGCAGGGGAAAAAGGCTGTCTCTGGTCTTCTCAGATGACCCAGATGTCAAGATTTTGATGGGATGGTGGGGGGGAGAGTGGCTGTCTGTCTGTTTGTCTGCCTGTCTCTCATTTGCGGAGCTATCAGGACTCAGCCACTGGAGACTGTTGAGCCCGGGAACGCTGACAAATTTCAGTTACCTGATTAACAAGAAACAACAGGAACCAGACCTTTCAGCAGAAGCTCTTAGCCTCTGCTAACCCAGCAAAGCTGTGCAGAGGACCATAGTAAGCTCAGAAATCACCAATCAGAAAGCTCAAGCCAAGCCCAGGGATTCCAAAGTTTGGCAACTTTGCTTCACCAGTCTGGCTTATCTCCTGTTGACAATTTACTTGTGACCCTAAGTGGGCCTAAATAGAAATAAAATATCAAGAACTCTGAGAAACAAAAGACGAAAACGTTCTTCTCTTGTCCTGCATCCTCTCTCAAGTTCAACAAGTAAGAAATGGAATCACAGGGGCTCAAAGCAGAGAAGCCGTCCTACCCTTGTGATGGGTGGGTGGACCCAGAAGACATCTGGCTGATGAAACAAGTCAGTCTCAGAAGGGCAAACACTGCACAATTCCTCTCACATGAGGCGTCTGAAATAGTCAAAGGTATAGAAATAGACAACAGAATGGTGGTGACCAGGGGAGGGGTGTGGGGGGCAGGGGAGCTCTGTCCAATGGGTGCAAATTTACATTTATACACAAGGATTAAGTTCCAGAGACAGTGCCTGCAGATCACGATGAGGTCCTGTGCATCTGACAATTTGTCAACAGGGTCCATCTCACACTAAGCAGTCTTACTACACCAAACAAAACAAAACAAACAAAAAAATACCAGTGGGACACAAGGAAACTCTGGGAGGTGGTGGATACGTTAATCACCTAGATTATGGTGATGGTAAAAAGAGTGGATATATGCATCTTGACTCACCAAACTGTATATGTTAGTTATGTGCTGTTTTTGGTATACCAATTATACCTCAATAAAGCTGGAAAAAACAACCAGACACAGACAAGCCTGCAGTCCGTGGGTAGTTGCAACTGCAATGCTGGCCCTTCCTATTCAAACTGGAGGACAGTAAAGCTTCAGGGTGGAGTAGTCCTTACGATTTTCAAAGTCATAGGAGGAATCCTGGCTGTCAAATCAGGAAAGGGAAGGCATCGATAATTCAGGAGGTGATAAATGACAGAAAGTGTCAGATGTATAGACAGGGAAAGGGAAAATATAATTTTCTTTGGGACCAATTAAGGTAAGAGCTGCTTTGCATATTCTCAAGCAGAAAGATGTCGATGCTTCAGAAGTGGAATTTTTTTCCAAATGAAAGTTAACATGACACTTTCTTGCATTAATGAAACTCATTCGGAACGACTTCATGGGAAAAAGAAAAAAAGCACTTTAAGTACAAACCCTACCACAGGGAGAAACCAGGAGACAAACATTCAGGACATGTTGCACATGTTTAATTGAGCTCTGTTCTTGACTTTTCCTCCCTTGGTTTGTTCTTCTAGTAGGTAAGATGCCAAATATTACAAGCTTCTCTTTCAGAATCCTGGACCACAGTTTGACCTAACAACACCTTGTTTCGTTTGGCAAGCAGTATTGTCAAAAATAACAGGCACCAACAAACTAACCATTCATGAAAAGGCGGGGGAGGAAGAAACACGGGAAAAAACGTGACACGTTACGTGTCTCTGAGCTCCTCTAGCATCTCCTGTGGGTCCCAGTGTTGGAAGCAGCAGAGCAAAGGGATGGAGATCAAGGGATTCTATCACCATAATTCTTAGACTACGACTGAAAGAGAAAAGGGCCTCATTCCTTTCGCTGCCCATTTTCTACCTGAGCTTCTGTGTAGACACACTAGTGTGAAGGGCACCAACCAAAGGGAATCCCCACCATGTAAACCACTTTTCAGAACTGTTCACACGGATAGTTCTATTATAGAAGAAAAGTGATGTGATCACACCAATTTCATAACCAATAAAATTTTTTTCTAAGAGACATGTTTCTAATTTCACAGCATATTGTTATAGTTCAAACCCTATTATTAAATGCCCCTCAATAGATATTTCTGTCATGTTATCATACTGTAAGTACTACCTTTTAATGTGGGTTATTAAAGAGGATTTTCCTGCATTCTCAACCTATACTAAAATATTTTCCCACATTCTATCACATGTACTATATATATCTCCCTACCAAATCATCTTGCTACCTCACGACGCAAGCAACCAAGTGGACGGGTTTATTTATTTTTCTATTTCTCACCCGAAGGAGTTATATATAAATAGTGATGAGGGTGGAGTCAAGATGGTGGTGTGGGAAGACACCAAGTTAGTGTCTCCCCACAACTAGGGCACCTGCCAGCCACTGGTGGTGGACCCTGACACCCAAGGAGACGGGAGGAACCCCCAAGTGAACCGCCGGGGGTCAGGCCAAAGCTCCTTCAGTGGGAGCTCCGAGTCCGAAACACTGGACTGATAGAGAACCTCAGACCCCAGGGAATATTCATCAGAGTGAGGTCTCACGGAATTCCTCATATGAGCACCAAGACCCAGCTCTACCCAATAGCCTACAAACTCCAGTGTTGGAAGCCTCAGGCCAAACAACCAGTAAGACAGGAACACAATCCCACTCAAACAGAAAAGAAATTTTAAAATGAGACAGCAAAAAAATATGTCACAGATGAATGATCAAGGTAAAAACCTACAAGACCAAATAAATGAAGAGGAAATAGGCAATCTACCTGAAAAAGAATTCAGAGTAATGATAGTAAAGATGATCCAGAATCTTGGAAACAGAATGGAGGCACGAATTGAGAAAATACAAGAAATGTTTAACAAAGATCTAGAAGAACTAAAGAACAAACAAACAGAGATGAACAACACAATAACTGAAATGAAAAATACATTAGAAGGAATCAATAACAGAATAACTAAAGAAGAAGAACTAATAAGTGAGCTGGAAGACAAAATGGTGGAAATAACTGCCAAGGAGCAGAATAAAGAAAAAGGAATGAAAATAATTGAAGACAATCTCAGAGAGAGACCCTTGGGACAATACTAAACACACCAACATTCGAATTATAGGGGTCCCAGAAGAAGAGGAGAAAAAGAAAGGATCTGAGAAAATATTTGAAGAGATTATAGTCCAAAACTTCCCTAACATGGGAAAGGAAATAGTCACCCAAGTCCAGGAAGCACAGAGAGTTCCATAAAGGATAAACCCTAGGAAAAACACACCAAGACACATATTAATCAAACTAACAAAAATTAAATAAAAAGAAAAAATATTAAAAGCAGCAAAGGAAAAACAAAATATAACATGTAAAGGAATCCACATTAAGGTTATCAGCTGATTTTTCAGCAGAAGCTCTGCAGGCCAGAAGGGAGTGGCAGGATATACTTAAAGTGATGAAAGAGAAAAACCTACAACCAAGATTACTCTACCCAGCAAGGATCTCATTCAGATTCAACAGAGAAATCAAAAGCTTTTCAGACAAGCGAAAGCTAAGAGAATTCAGCACCACCAAACCAGCTTTACAACAAATGCTAAAGAAACTTCTCTAGGCAGGAAACACAAGAGAAGAAAAAGACCCACAAAAACAAACCCAAAGCAATTAAGAAAATGGTAATAGGAACATACATATCCATAATAATCTTGAATGTAAATGGATTAAATGCACCAACCAAAAGATACAGACTGGCTGAATGGATACAAAAACAAGACCCATATATATGCTGTCTACAAGGGACCCACTTTAGACCTAGGGACACATACAGACGGAAAGTGAAGGGATGGAAAACGATACTCCATGCACATGGAAATCAAAAGACAGCTGGAGTAGCAATACTCATATCAGATAAAACAGATTTTAAAGTAAAGACTGTTACAAGAGATAAGGAGGGACACTACATAACGATCAAAGGATCAATCCAAGAAGAAGATATAACAATTATAAATGTTTATGCACCCAACACAGGAGCACCTCAATACATAAGGCAAATGCTAACAACCATGAAAGGAAAAATCAACAATAACACAATAATAGTAGGGGACTTTAACACCCCACTTACACCAATGGACAGATAATCCAAAGAGAAAATAAATAAGGAAATACAAGCTTTAAATGACACAATAGACCAGATAGATTTGATATTTATAGAACATTCCACCCAAAAGTGGCAGAATACACTTTCTTCTCAAGTGTACATGGAACATTCTCCAGGACAGATCACACCTTGGGTCACAAATCAAGCCTCGGAAAATTTAAGAAAATTGCAATCATATCAAGCATCTTTTCTGACCACAACGCTATGAGATTGGAAATCAATTACAGGAAAAAAACTGTAAAAAACACAAATACATGGAGGCTAAACAGTGCGCTACTAAATAACCAAGAGATCACTGAAGAAATCAAAGAAGAAATAAGAAAATACATAGAAACAAATGACAACAAAAACATGATGACCCAAAACCTATGGGACGCAGCAAAAGCAGTTCTAAGAGGGAAGTTCAGAGCAATTCAATCTCACCTCAAGAAACAAGAAAATCTCAAATAAACAATCTAACCCTACAGACTTAAAACAACTAGAGAAAGAAGAACAAAGAAAACCCAAAGTGAGTAGAAGAAAAGAAATCATGAAGATCAGAGCAGAAATAAATGAAATAGAAATGAAGAAAACAAAAGCAAAGTTCAATAAAACTAAAAGCTGGTTCTTTGAGAAGATAAACAAAATCGATAAAACCTTAGCCAGACTCATCAAGAAAAAAAGGGAGAGGATGCAAATCAATAAAATTAGAAATGAAAAAGGAGAAATCACAACTGACACCACAGAAATACAAAGGATTATAAGAGACTACTACAAACAACTGTATGCCAATAAAATGGACAACCATGAAGAAATGGACAAATTCTTGGAAAGGTACAATTTTCCAACACTGAACCAGGAAGAATTAGAAAATACAAACAGACCTATCACAAGTAATGAAATTGAAACCATAAGTAAAAACCTTCCAACAAACAAAAGTCCAGGACCAGAAGGCTTCACAGACAAATTCTATCAAACATTTAGAGAAGAGCTAACACCAATCTTTCTTCTCAAACTCTTCCAAAAAATTGCAGAGGGAGAAACACTCCCAAATTCATTCTATGAAACCACCATCACCCTGATACCAAAACCAGAAAAAGGTATCACAAAAAAAGAAAATTACAGACCAGTATCACTGATGAACATAGATGCAAAAATCCTGAACAAAATACTAGCAAACAGAATCCAACAACACATTAAAAGGATCATAAACCATGATCAAGTGGGATTTATCCCAGGGATGCAAGGATTCTTCAACATACACAGATCAATCAATGGGATACACCACATTAACAAATTAAGGAATAAAAACCATATGATCATCTCACTAGAAGCAGAAAAAGTTTTCGACAAAATTCAACAGCAATTTATGATAAAAACTCTCCAGAAAATGGGGATAGAGGGAACCTACCTCAACATAATAAAGGCCACGTATGACAAACCCACAGCAAGCATCATACTCAATGGTGAAAAACTGAAAGCATTTCCACTAAGATCAGGAACAAGACAAGGATGTCCACTCTCGCCACTCGTATTCAACACAGTTTTGGAAGTCCTAGCCACGGCAATCAGAGAAGGAAAAGAAATAAAAGGAATGCAAACTGGAAAAGAAGAAGTAAATCTGTCTCTGTTTGCAGATGACAAGAATATACATAGAAAATCCTAAAGATGCCACCAGAAAACTATTAGAACTAATCAATGAATCTGGTAAGGTTGCAGGATACAAAATTAATGCACAGAAATCTCTGGCATTCCTGTACACCAACAACGAAAAATCAGAAAAAGAAATTAAGGAAACACTCCCATTTACCATCGCAACAAAAAGCATAAAATACCTAGGAATAAACCTGCCTAAGGAGGTGAAAGACTTGTACTCAGAAAACTATAAAACACTGATGAAAGAAATCAAAGATGACATAAACCGATGGAGAAATATACCATGTTCTTGGATTGGAAGAATCAATATTGTGAAAATGACTATACTACCCAAAGCAATCTACAGATACATTACAATCCCTATCAAACTACCAGTGGCATTCTTCACAGAATTAGAACAAAAAATTTTACAATTCGTATGGAAACACAAAAGACCCCAAATAGCCAAAGCAATCTTGAGAAAGAAAAACGGAGTTGGAGGAATCAGGCTCCCCGACTTCAGACTATACCACAAAGCTACAGTAATCAAGACAGTATGGTACTGGCACAAAAACAGAAATATAGATCAATGGTACAGGATAGAAAGCCCAGAGATAAACCCACGCACATATGGGCACCTAATTTACGACAAAGGAGGCAAGAACATACAATGGAGAAAAGACAGCCTCTTCAATAAGTGGTGCTGGGAAAACAGGACAGCTACATGTAAAAGAATGAAATTAGAGCACTCTCTAACACTATACACAAAAATAAACTCCAAATGGATTAAAGACCCAAATATAAGGCCAGACACTATAAAACTCTTAGAGGAAAACATAGGAAGAACAGTCTTTGACATAAACCACAGCAAGATCTTTTTTGACCCACCTCCTAGAGTAACAGAAATAAAAACAAAATTAAACAAATGAGACTTAATTAAACTTCAAAGCTTTTGCACAGCAAGGAAACCATACACAAGACAAAAAGACAACCCTCACAATGGGAGAAAATATTTGCAAATGAAACAACAGACAAAGGATTAATCTCCAAAATATACAAACAGCTCATGGAGCTCACTCTCAAAAAAACAAACAATCCAGTTAAAAAATGGGCAGAAGACCTAAACAGACATTTCACCAAGGAAGACATACAATGGCCAAGAGGCACATGAAAAGATACTCAACATCTCTAATTATTAGAGAAATGCAAATCAAAACTACAATGAGGTATCACCTCACACCGATCAGAATAGCCATTATCAAAAAATCTAGAAACAATAAATGCTGGAAAGGGTGTGGTGAAAAGGGAACCTCCTGCAATGTCGGTGGGAATGTAGATTGATACAACCACTATGGAGAACAGTGTGGAGGTTCCTTAAAAAAACTAAAAATAGAACTACCATATGACCCATCAATCCCACTACTGGGCATATACCCTGAGAAAACCATAATTCGAAAAGAGACATGCACCACAATGTTCACTGCAGCACTATTTACAATAGCCAGGACATGGAAGCAACCTAAGTGTCCATTGACAGATGAATGGATAAAGAAGATGTGGCATATATATACAATGGAATATTACTCAGCCATAAAAAGAAACGAAATTGAGTTATTTGTAGTGAGGTGGATGGACCTAGAGTCTGTCATACAGAGTGAAGTAAGTCAGAAAAAGAAAAACAAATACTGTACGCTAACGCATATATATGGAATCTTAAAAAAAAAAAAAAGGTATTGACGAACCTAGTGGCAGGGCAGGAATAAAGACGTAGACATAGAGACTGGACTTGAGGACACGGGGTGGGAGGGGGAAGCTGGGGCTAAGTGAGAGTAGCATCGACATATATACACTACGAAATGTAAAACAGATAGCTAGTGGGAAGCAGCTGCATAGCACAGGGAGATCGGCTTGGTGCTTTGCAATGACCTAGAGGGGTGGGATAGGGAGGATGGGAGGGAGGTTCAAGAGGGAGGGGGTATAGGGACATATGTATGCATATGGCTGATTCACTTTGGTGTACAACAGAAACTAACACAGTATTGTGAAGCAATTATACTCCAATGAAGATCTATTTAAAAAATTAAATAAATAGTGATAACATGGAACTTTTAGCTGGAGGGGAGAATCAAACATAGTAGAAATCCCTAAAAGTCAAAAGTTGATCTCGCAGAATGATTAGCCTAAATTATTTCCTGAAATAGTTATTTAAGATGAAAACAGTGCTTCACTTCTAAACATGAGTCATCACCAAAATTACCTTTGGTTTACAAAAGTTTAATAAGAATTTTTTTCTACGCTAGAAATGTTTAGAAAGGGATTCCTTTTTCTACTCTGGATTAATACTCCGAAATCTCCAAATATGCCAGTCTCTACAATGGTTAACACAAGCAATTTTTTCAACACTACAAAATCTTCATCTGTCTAATTTTCATTCCAGAGAAATACTAGTAAAACCTGTGGGTGGAAAAACATTTCTTAAACATTGGGCTTCTGGAAATTGTTTTCATTCAACATGCTGCCCAAGACCTGTTACATCTGAGCACTCATCTTTGCAGACTAACAATAAGGCCAGTTAGGACCATATAAATTGCTGCAATCATTCAAATAATAGCATTCATTTTAGAGCTAACCCCCAAAAACCTGTCTAAAAATGAATTCTCCCTTAATTGCATTTAATCAACAAATGGGCAAACATACGCTAAGCCATAATACAAACAACCCAAGGATAGGCTTACAACCTCGACAAGTTAATAATGCTCTCTGGAATAAAAGATCCAAGGAGGAAACTGACTTTTAACTAAACATGTAGGATGCTGAGAAATCACATCATGAAAGAAACCAAAGAAAAGTTTTATTTTTACAACTGTATGACTGGATCCCCACCAACATAGAGGCCAATCAAAACATGATCGGTGGTACAGTTTTAATTAGTGTGTCTGAACTCTGTTTTGATATGATGCTTGGGGATAGTTCACAGGCTGAAAGATACCACACAACAAATGCAGAGCACCCTGAGATGCCTTAGTGTCCATCACACGTTCAGCTGGAGTGGAGACCAAGTGGGAAGAGGCAATTCCTTTCCACAGGAGCAGTCCCCAGGCAGGACAGATGCACAGGGTTTGGATAAGTGTATCAGAGGCTTCAGAGAGTCCACAAAATGGGTATAAGACCGAGCCAGTCGTGGGAACGACAGACTGTCAGCGTGTAAAAATGCAGCGTCAGTTTCTTTCTAGAGTCTGCTCATATGTGTCCTGCCACAAAATAATCTCTCAACTGCTCCCTTTTCCAAGTGAGACTAACAAAGCCCAGCTCTGCTGAGTAAACGGAGGACAGCACGTGTCTCCCAACCAGACAGGGAGTGAGCTACTGACTGTACCTAAGTCACATCCCTTCGCTTTCCTAGGGAATGGGCACAGATACTTTTGCAAATTTCTGTGCTGCTTACTTTTTTTAAAAAATTTATTTATTTTATTTATTTATTTTTGGCTGCATTGGGTCTTCGCTGCTGCGCGCGGTCTTTCTCTAGTTGCAGACAGCAGGGGCTACTCTTCGTTGCGGTGCGCAGGCTTCTCATTGCGGTGGCTTCTCTTGTTGCGGAGCACGGGCTCTAGGCGCGCGGGCTTCAGTAGTTGTGGCACGCGGGCTCAGTAGTTGTGGTGCACGGGTTTAGTTGCTCCACGGCATGTGGGATCTTCTCGGACCAGGGATAGAACCCGTGTCCCCTGCATTGGCAGGCGGATTCTTAACCACTGCGACACCGGGGAAGTCCCTGTGTTGCTTACTCTTGAATGCATTATTACTGTACGGAAATCATCCAGCGTCCTCGCAAAGACTGAGCTACAAAAATCTTATTCATAGTGATACTTAAAACAGTGAAAAAAACCCCTCTTAACCTGAATATTCAACAACTAGGAATAAATTAAACCAACCATTGTGTTTTCATAACAGAACACAATAAAGCTGTTTTAAAACACATTTTATGTTACTATTTGCCATAGAAACTGTTTAGCATCTTTTCACTTTACATATTGTGAACTGGCTAACGCTCTTTCAAGAAAAAGCATTTTAACTGAAAAAGATCTACATTTCAATACCAATTGCTAACAGTAATGATCTCTAGTCTACGGGACTTGTGAATGCTGTGTTCTTTCTTCTTGCTTATCTGCACTTTCTAACTTTTCTCTACAAGAAATATAAATCGCTCTAGACTTAGCAAAATCAGCCCCGAAAGTTTCTGGAAACATTGGTCGTACCCCCTCAGCCCTCTCCTCTGGAGTGTCTTTACTCCTAATGGTATCAGAGTAAGTACATACATGTTTATCTTCAAATCGATCCTGAAAGACAGAAGTCTAAACACACTGGAGAAAATAAACGATGTCTTCTGAGGTCCCTAATTTGCACAACCAGGGGGAAATCTCTGCTGTGATGTTTCCCTTCCACTCCATCTCCTGCCCAGAGACTCAAAGCCATAAATCACGTCTGCCCGGGGGGCGGCACTGGGGCCCTGAGCATCCCGTGTGTTTGCAGGGGTCTGCAGTGAGGCCATCTATCAGCTCCCTCACAAGGGGAACGCTGATGACTCTTTCATGACTCTTTTCCTGACGATACAAACCTTTTAAACTTCTCAATGTTCTCAAGAGCTCGAAGTGTCCCCCCAGCTCCCATCTGTGCCTACGAAACTGATCTCCATTTTGACAGAAATAAAGAGCTTCATAGAAAAAAGGAAAAATGAGAAAACAAGAAAGACGGTCGTTTTAAGTAAAGGAAACAAGGAAGAGAGAGCAGAGAATTCCTTCTTCAACACACTGAAAACGGTTTACCCGTTTTCTACATGACTGTTATCCCCCTGGAGAATGATAAATCCCACAAGACTTTATGCTCAATCGGTGTAAACACATTCTACTTTTTGAAAAATGTGTTAAAAGCCAAACCTTTCATCTGAAACTGAGTCTTGACAGTAATAAACATGGGACCATGGCTTTGCTGGCAGAGACAATTACATGACTCAAAAGCAGAGGCCCTGATCTCATTCAGATCCAGGAAACACTGCTCACGCCTCTATCACTTGCTGAACCTGTGGGCAAGATGATGTAATTTGTCTGAGACTTTTACTTCCTCATTTATAAAAACCAAGACAATACCTATCAAGGATCAACAAATTGCGAGACTGCAATTTCAGACCTCGACATCGTAATTTGTTTATACGGTTTAGTCTCTCTAAAAGTCCCTTGGGTATAACATCCTGCCTGTTCTGCTATGAGAAGGCCTTGGCAACAGAGAGGAGAGGGGTACCACCGCAGTGTGTCGCTGAGACAGTAAACTGGGAAGACCAGTGGGGAGACCAGCAGGGATGAGGCAGTGCAGGGACCAGAGAGGATGGTGACCAGCTCAGTCACGTTCCAACTCAAGGTGCCCAAGAACGTCAGTGTGAAAAATCCCAGGTGTAGATGGATCTACAGATCTGGAGCGCAAGGAAGAGGTCACGCTGGACACGCAGACTGGGAAGGTCATCTATTCTCAACCCTGACTACTCATTAGAACCACCTGGAAGTTCGTAAAATTCCTAGACTTCTCCTTTAATTGTTCTGGGGTACCATTTGGGGATCAGGACCTTCTTTGTTTGTTGTCTCTCAACAAAAATTTTGTTCAAATCAATAAAACTTCCATCCAACATTTCATTTTTTTTCATTCAACAAACATTTCAATTCAATGGATGAGTTCTTTTGTTCATTTGCCTATATTTTTAAGGTAACGTTAACATAAAATTAATCACTTAAAGTGTAACAATTCAGTGGCATTGAGTACATTCACAATGCTGTGCCACCATCACCCCTATCGAGTTCCAGAACATTACCATCCCCAAAAGGAGACCTTGTACCCACTAAAAAGTCACTCCCAATTCCTCCTCCCCCAGCCCCCGAAAACCACTAATCTGCTTCCCCTCTGGATGGATGTGCTTATTCTGAATATGTCATATGAATGGAATCCTATAATACGTGGTCTTTTGTGACTGGCTTCTTTCCCTAGCTATGCTTTCGAGGTTTATCCATGCTGTAGCACGTATCAGTGTTTCGTTCCTTCTTATGGCTGAAAAAGAGTCCACTGTATGAAGAGACCACATTTTGCTTGTCTGTTCATCCATCGATTGACACTTGGGTTGTGTCCACCTTTTGGCCATTATGACTAGTGCTGCTACGAACACGCACATATAAGTATCTGCTTGATTACCTGTTGTAATTCTTTTGGGTATTTATCCAGCAGGGGAATGGCTGGGCCATATGGTAATTCTAGGTTTAACTTTTTGAGGAGAAAATGTCTTAAGTTCTCCAGATGATTCAGTGGGAAGCTAGTGCTGAGGATCACTAATGGAGAAGACGGATGAGTAGAGGGAACGCACCAGAGAAAGACGTGGGATGGGAATACAACAGGGCCAAGGGCAAAACCCGGAAATACAGCATTTCAAAGCTGCTGTGAAAGAGCCCATGGGGGGGACACATAACTAGGGAGAAGAGGGGGGTGTCACGGAAACAGAATCCAAGGGAAGCCCTGGATACCAGATGCTGAGGACGAATCCAGAAAGGAATTGAGAGGTTGTGCATATGGCAAGATGGAGGTCTTCCTGGAGGAGGTCTGATTTCAAGGAGGAGGGGCGTGCACGAGAGGCAAGGGCTACAGACACACATTCATCATTCGCACTTAAGGCAAAGACCAGTCTTGTCTCTGTTCTCCTACGATGCCCAGGAACGGCAAATATCAAGCCTAAAGTAAAGACCTTACTGGACTAACGAGTTTACACCTCAACAAATAACACCCCTGCCAGACACAACAGTAAACTGCCATCCACATTGACCGGTAACTGTTCCGCTGACCAAATGATGACTTCTTGAGGATTTTAACCACATGAAAAATACTCGAGAATAGCAATGTGTAATTAGCAAAATAATGTGATTCCAATCTCAGCAAAATCTTTAACAAATTCTTACATTTTCCCTCTTTCTGCTGCCTGAAGTATTGTTTTAGTTTAAAAGTATTTATCCATTTTCACACAACCTTTGCCAGTCTCTGAATCAATACGGCTGGGAGACAGTGCCTCATGATTTCACTGAAAAATTATTTTCTGAAAAAAAAAGTACTTTGTTATTAGAGAAAAGGGTAACTTTTATAACTACTGCATTTTAAAGATGAAAAGTGTGAAAAGGTGAACCTTATATTTGAAGTCACATATTAAATTTAACTTAAGTTTAAATTCTCAGTGAATAGAAAGCATATCTGAAATGTGTGAGTGCTTTAAAAAAAAAAAAAAAAAAGTCTGTGGGTTTTTTTTCTTTTCCTTAATGTTAAGTATGAGACCAGCCAAGAAACGTCTCCTGAAGGTAAAATAGTGCACTATCCTAGATTCCTTTTTTCAATTAGTGCTTCTATTTTGTAGACAGTAACCGTATTTAATTTGAAATTTCCTCTTTCAGTGCCAATTCCAGTTTGAATGCCTTCCTGTGGAGCCGTTAGGGGTACAGCGTGAGGTGACACACAAAGCCCTCTGAGCTCCGTCACAGTCAGAAGGGGAAAAAGATGTTTTTCTTTGGTATCAAGCACCTGGCAAGCAGAGCGCGTACTCCCATAGAGCCTGGAAGGCATTCCTGGCTCTCCCCCGAGAATCCAAACGGACTCGTTCTGATTTCCTTCTGAAAAACCATGAAGTTAGAGCACGTGTGCAATGATTTACAGTTTAGCAGATTTTCCGCGTCTCTTGTTGTTTCTGGTGTGGTGTGTCTCTGCTCACCACCACAGCGTGGTGATGGCTCGCTAATGTGGCAACTGCTGGGGACCGTGACTTTCTCACCGTGACCTCAGGCTCTACGTGAGAGCTACCACCTCGGGTGGTGACACTTCGTAGACATCAGGTGCCCACTTACCCAGCCACTTAACAATGTAGACACAAAGGGGGAAACTGTGACAGAGTCCTTCTCCATCGTTCTTTCTGGCCTTCTTGCCCTCTGCATGTCCCTCATCTAAACCTCCCCTGTGGAATCCAGGAAAGAAAGCGCAGTGCCAACCGCTCAGAAAAGTGGGCTTGTTAGATACGACACCAAAACACAAGGGACAGAAGAAAAAAACGCTTCATGAAAATTAACATCTTTTGTGCTACAAACAGTACCATTGAGAAAATGAAAAGACAGCCTACAGAACGAGAAAAAATATTTGTAAATCATGTATCTGATAAATACTTCATCCAGAGTACATAAAGAACTCTTAACAACTCAATAATAAAAAAGACAAATAACCCCATTAAAAAAAATATGCAAAGGACTTGAATAGACATTTCTCCAAGCGAGATATATAAATGGCCAATAAGCATATGAAAAGATGCTCAACATCATTAACCGTCAGGGAAGTGCCTATCAAAACCACAATGAGGAATCGCCTCACACCTACTAGGATACCCAATCAAAAGATGGATAATATCAAGCGTTAGCCTGGATGTGGAGAAACTGGAACCTTCACACACTGCTATTGAGAATATAAAACGGTGCAGTCACTTCAGAAGCCCGTCTGACGGTTCCTCCAAAGGTTAAATATACAGTTACTTCCTGACCCAGCACTTTCCCTCCTGGGTATGTACCCAGGAGAAATAAACACATAAATCCATACAAAACCTTGTACATGAATCTTCATAGCAGCATTACTCATAATAGTCAAAAAGTATCAACAATCCAAATGTTTATCAAAATGAATAGACAACACAGGGTCTATCCCTACAATGGAATATTATTCAGCTATGAAAAGGAATGAAGCACAGACACAGGCTACAACAGGGATGAATCTGGAAAACATCATGCTCAGTGAAAGAAGCCAGTCAGAAAAAAGACCACATTCTATAGGATTGCATTCCTATAAAATGTCCCAAATAGGCAAATCTATAGAGACAAGAGAGCAGATTCATGGTCGTTTAGTAATGAGGGGGGTTGAAAGGGTGAAGGAGGTGGGGACTGCCTGATATTGGATAAAAGAGTTTCTTTTGGGGGGAGGATCAAAATATTCTCAAACTGGTTGTAGTAATGGTTACAAAACTCTGAACGTATGAAAAGCCACTGAACTATTATATATTTTAAATGGGAGAACTGTGTGATATTGGACTTCTCAATAAAGATGGTTTTTTAAAAAAGGGAGGGGACCATCATAAAACCAGGAAGCACGGTCTTTCATTTCCAGATGCTCTGATCATCCCTCCCTGTCTCAGGTCCCTCAGAGCTGTACTGAGCTTCCTGACTTCCAGGCAAAATGGGCTCCTCATCCATTGTTTCAAGCACATTTGAATCTGTTCCTCGCCCCCATGGTCCTCAGATGTCCTACAGCCACGCGCACAAAAGCAACGTTTCCCTCCAGCATGGAGGCTCCAGCAGCCTCCAGCTCTTCCTGGCCTTCGGTGGCAGGTTCCGAATTAAGAAAAGCGATCAGGACAGCAAAAAAAAAAAAAAAAAAAGACAGGGAATATCGTTATGTGAAGACAGACGGTCAGGGTTCTGGGGGGAAGTGTACTCGTGGGGACAATGAGAACAGATTTTTTGGTCTCGTACAGAAACCAGTAGGGGGAGGGGGCAAGGCTGGGGAGACCTGGGAGAGAAGACCTTCCTGATGGCAGGGCAGGGGGGCTTGCCCTCAGACTGGCTGGGCATCCCCAACGGGCAGGGTCCTGTGGTCTCGGCAGAGAGGCGTGGCATCACCAGGGCCTTCGGGTAAGGCAGAAATGGCAAGGCCACGTGTCAATGTGACAATGGTTATTCTAACTGGACCAGGCTCAAACCCACAGGAGGCGTTCCTCAGAGACTAAAACAGCAAGGAAGTTCAAAGCATCCTGGTAACAGGCTTCTGAGAAAGTATCAAAGGAAACAATGTATGAAAAGTGTATAACCGTAAAATCTAAGACCAGGCACCAGTGAAATGATTAATCCAGCAATATGCATTGAGCATTTAACAACCGCATACCAGGTGCTGCCTGAACACAGTGCTTTCAGAAACGGGAAGCTCCCCTCTCTCACCTTTCAAGTTGTTTACTGCAAAACTGGGCTGGTGCCACTCATCTTTATTTAGTTTATTCTCTTTATACAAGCAGACCTCATTTTATCGCGCTTTGCTTTATTGCACTTCACCAGATACTGTGTTTTTTACAAGTTGAAAGCTTGTGGCAACCCTGAGCTGATCAAGTCTACTGGGGCTCTTTTTTCCAACAGCATTTGTTCACTTTGTATCTCTGTGACTCTGTGTCACGTTTTGGTGATTCTTAAAATATTTCAAACCCTGGACAGCAAAAATGATCACCACTCCCTAAAGGCTCAGATGATGGTGAGCATATTTTCAGCAATAAAATATTTCTCATTTGTTTGTACATTTTTTTAGACACAATGTTATGGCACACTTAATAGACTACAGTATAGTGTAAAAATAACTTATACACACACTGAGAAACCAAAAAATTCACCTGACCTGTGTTATTGCAATATTCACTTTATTGTGGTGGTCTGGAAACAAACCTATAGTATTTCCCAGGTCTGCCTATAATTCGCCTGACTTTAAAATCTCTATCAAAACTGGACCTTGTATAGCCAGTAGTCAATGGGTTGTAACCATCCCACCCTAAAAACCCTTCCCAGATTTTGAGAAAAGCCAGCAGAGGCATCTGGTTAGATCTTAAAACAAAAATTGTCACAGCACGGTCCCCAGCCAAAGCTCCTTGTGGACTGAAAAGAAACACCGACTGTCCCTCAGGAAAGAGGCATCCAAATCCCACAAGACTTGGAAGTTGAGCACATCCATCCGGAACCAAGGAACCAAGTCCTTAGACCCTTCTAACATCCCACAAGCTTGAGGCCGAGTGTTTCAGTTTATCCTATGTGAATATGACCCGAGACCCTGGCTTTGATCACTTTGATCCGCTCAGAAGTCAATTAACAAAACAAAAATGCAAAAACCACTAACCGCCTTCCACGCAATCTGGGAGTGGACAGTTGAATATGTATTATTGTTTTGCTTTTTTTTTTTTCCCCAAAGCTTATTCCCACGCGCGGTTCTTTCACGTAAACCCAGGACTCAGACAAGTCAGAGTATGAGTCTCGGGCAGCCTCCGTGGGCCTACCGGGCCTACCTGCAGCATATGACCGCTTTGCACGAGAGGGCCAAGTCCAGGAAGCTTCTCCTGACCTCGAAGGACAGCGCGTACTTCAGGGTGTGCCCGTCGATGATGAGGGCCGCGTCGTTCTCCTTGCCCAGAAGACTCCCAAGGTCAGCGCAGTGCTGAGTAATGGCTGCCCGCGTGGCCTGAAACAAGGGTAGGGGGGTGGGCGGACGTGTCACATTTTAATAAATCAAAAACAGAAGCTTTTAAAAAGCAGAAAGAAAAGCCCAGAAATCTAAAGTTAAGTTCCTTAAAATGAAAACATGCCCGTTTTAATGTAAAACATACAGAGTTCAACTTGGCATATTTATACATTAAAATTACACTGGACTGCCCTCTAGGTCTGTGTTATAGCTGAAAACATCCCCATGGTGATAGTTTTTTTTTTTAAGATTTTTTTTGATGTGGACAATTTTTGAAGTCTTTATTGAATTTGTTACCATATTGCTTCTGTTTTATGTTTTGGTTTTTTGGCCCCAAGGCATGCGGGACCTTAGCTCCCCAACCAGGGTAGAACCTGCACCCCCTGCATTGGAAGGCCAAGTCTTAACCACTGGACCTCTAGGGAAGTCCCCCCATAGTGATATTTACATTTGATATTTACAACAACCTACTCTGGTTGCCGTCTATGGCTGACCTAGAGCATCCAAATTCTTCTCCACTGGAACTTTAATTGCTTAGGTTCTGATGACTATCTTTCTCTCCCCTCCTTTATACTACATACATATTATTCTTGGTGTCCCTAGAACAGGAAACTCCATAAAAACAAATACGTTTTTTGGGAAAAGGTAACGTTGCTGGAGCTTAAATGCCAAGCATCTCTCAGTTCACACAAGGTCACCTTTAAAGCATCCAAAAGATATTAGAGGATATAAAAATAACACAAAAGATGAATTTCCATTCTCTGCTGAGATCTGCAGATTAAACCATGTCTCTCCATGTATCATCGGAGTAAGAAACGAACTGATAATTTTTTCATGTTACAAAAAATATCCAATAAATTAAACTGCCAATACCTTTAAAACATTGCTACCAACCTAAATAAGTGCTTTGGTGTGATGTCTACTATCAGATGGAATTAAAGCACAGAATCACTTTTAAGATTTAAACACAAGGATGTTCTGATCTTCCAATGGAATTTGTGATTACGAATAGGATACCCAGTTCAAATATAATATATAAGAAGACAATTTTTGGCTCGTGATAAAAAGCCTGCTTAAGTTAATCAGGGAAGCACACAAGTCAGCTGAAATTATTCTGTCTGGACAACTGTCCTTTGGCTATTAAGTTACATTTACATCTATCATCTGGTAACATAAATTACAATTAAGAAATATGTGGAATGAACAGGGATTCTTCCAGCCCTCGTTAAACTGAGGATCAGCTACCATCACAAAGTGAGAAGCAGAATATACTGTCTTACTGCTCAGTTACCCTTTAAACAAGAGACTTTGACAATATCAAAAAGACGCATCTAAGGCACAATTGTGGTGCTATGGTTAGGTGGCCTGGGGTCTGGTCCCAACTCTCCACTTATTACCTCTGTGACCTTGGGCAAGATACAAAACCTCTTTAAACAGCAGTTTTCTCGAGTGTAAAACAGAGCTAAGAATACTCACTTCATAGCACTTTTCTTATGAAAAGTGAGCTACTCAGAGTAACCTACTGGCGCATAATAAGCATCCAGTAAAACCCATTCCTCTTCCTGTCACTATTTATTCATGAAGAACTTCCTACACCAAGGAAAACACACATCTCTGCCACTTCAGACAGTGAATAAATGCCAGAGGTGACAACGCCTGCTTTGTCAATGCAATAATAGAGGAATTGATAAAATAATACTCTAAGAAAAAAAGTTAAATTGACTTTTACTAAAAATAAAGGACACTTTATACTTCTTATTCTTGGTTAGTTGCATAATCCTGAATCTCAAACAAAACATCTATGTTTACTTTATCTGTGCAAACAGCCTGCCCTTTTAGAGTTTGGGTAGAGAAAAAAATTCCACCCACTTAGGGAAACCCCAGCTTGGCAGCCTAGGGGTGTCACCGGGGGAATCAGACAGGTCCGGGCGACTCTGGAGGGTGTGCCTGCCGGGGTCCAAGCACAGTGGACAGAAAACCCTCCTGCGAAACGTCTCTCCAAAGCAATTAGGCCGGGTGTGCAGATTTGGTCCACGGACAGCAAGCCGGCGCCGTGGCAGAGGCTCAGACCAGCCCAGGGTCCTTCGAGGAAGAGGCTGAGGACACAAATCCCTGAGACGCGCAGACCCTGCCTACGGCTTTTCTTTATGGGGACACAGCACCAGTGGAGCTACGCAGAGACAGTGATATTCTGAAGGGTACTTTCTCTACTTGGGGTTATTTCTGGAGTGTGCATGAGGACAGACCGGACACTGATGGCTCTTCTCCCTGGGGGCGGTCCAAGTATTGGGGGTTGACCACCGATCACTGTGGGAGGCTCGGGCATGATGCGGAGGGGTGCCACCAGAAGAAACCTGAGCCAAGGGAATATGATGGCAGAAACGTGCTGAGAAAACTATGTTCCTGGTGTTACCAAGGCTCTTGCCCCAGAATCATACCCCTGCCCTTCCCGGGAATGGAAACCAATGGCTCTTATCTAAGTTTCAGGAGGAAGCTGCATAGAAAAAAACAAGAACTGGTTAGAACCATCTAGGCCCAAGATGGCGGAAGACTTGACTTCCAGCGGACTTTGAGCCTCATTGTACACTCATTAGCTGCTAAATGACGCACCCACCAGTGCCAGGACAGTTGACAGTTGCCATGACAACCACCAGAAAAACCCAAACAACGACTGAAAAGGAGTATTGCATCAGTTCCGGGTCCAAACACATCCCTAGTCTCGGATAACTCCTGAATATTCCTGCTACTCTTTCCAAATCCCTCCCTTTCACTCTGACCCTCCTATATATTTGGTATATATATCAGCTTCTCAACCCAGTTGGGTTGAGAAGCCGATTTGTGAACTAAGTGGCCGCTTCTCCATTCTTTGGCCATTCGGTAAAGCTTGCGCTGTTCCAGCGTCGGCATCAGTCTTGTTACTGGCTGTGCGATCCCTTTTCCTCCCTCCACCCCTCAACCCTAGTCTCCCCCTCCGGCCACATGAAGACAAACCAGGAAGAGAACCCTCCTCAGGCCCTGGATCTGCCGGCACCTTGATCCTGGGCTTCTAGCCTTCACAACCATGAGGAGTGAATTCCTGGTGTTTATTAAGCCACCCAGACCATGGTACTTTTGTTACAGCAGCCCGAGCTGACTAAGACGAAAGGTCACTGGCGATGCAGCTCTTCTTGGCAGAGCGGATATAGAGATGAAAGGACCATGAGGGCACAGTCAGTGCACAGGCAACAAGCTGTCACGTTTACTGCCTGGAGTAAGGTTTCTACCTTAACGTAGTAACTGCAGGGACACCATACACAACACGGGAGACAAGGCTGAGGATGCATGGCGGGGTGGGGGGTGGCAGGTGGTCAGGGCAAGGCCACTAGGAGCAGGCGATGCCCATGGGAGTAATGACCCCTTGGCGGTGCTGAACTGCACCCTGTAGAAACATGGCGGCCAAGCTGTCCGCTTGCAGTGAGAACACCAAACATTCCTAAATCACGCAACACCGATAAAAGAGATTTCACATTTATAGTCCACTGACCGGGCATTTTCTCACACACTGGTAAAGAGTACAGTACATTAACAAATGGGTTCAACTAAACAATTACATGAGTCAAACCTATGACCGTCAACCAACCAAGATGTAGTTACTGGAGTTCCTACCATGCTCTATGGTATCTACCCCCATAAGTCCTACAATACAGTCAGGGCGGCAAATACACACACTAAAGAATGAACTAATCAAAACCTAATATTCTCCTGATGGGCAGATTGTAGATCTCACCAGGATCATACCCTTGTCTGGTGTGGCTCATTTTTGTGTTTAGCTGGAATTATACTAAATTTTAAATTCGATGAAGGCAGAAGCTCCTCTTGCCAATCTCTGATCACGTGAGAGCAGAGCAGGTGCTCCATAAATGTGCTGACTTCCTAAATTAATTGATGTGTCCAAGCTAACCCTTCACTGTTAATCTTTAAGAGATTATTTACTGGTCTTGGAGGCAGCTGTTTGTCTGACCTTCTTGTGGGCTATTCAGCCTTCCTGGTACATTTTTACGTTACATCTTCCTTAAAAATGATTGGTCCTTGATTCTCCTTATTCCACGTATCCTGGACTCTTTGCCGTCAATGTCCTCGAGGCCTAACCTTCCCCCTTACCTGAACCATTCTGTTCTCCCTGCACTTCACCTGCTCAGAATCACACCTGTGCCTTTGAGATCGAAAACCTTCCCTACCACTGAACTCCCTCCAGATTCATCCTTCCAACTCCACCCTTGACTTGTCTCCAGACTCTACTTTGGTCTTTAATTCCTACGCTTTCAATGCCCACTCAGCAATGATCTTTGATCAAACCCAGACTAGCTCGGCTCACCACACATGTGTGGCAGAATATAGGTCCCTTCTGTGCAATTCTGGAGCAAGCCAATCGGAGGTGTTAATATCACAAACAGTTCCTTATTCTCAAATGCACTATGATTCAAAAGTCTATTTGTAAGTTAGTTATTGGGCACTTAGAATCTATTTTCCCAAAGGAACGATGTTACAAACTGTGGTTGGATCCCAGGGCCTGTTAACGCCTATTTAGCCTAGTTGTTAAAATTTATACTGCAGTCTCTGATTTTAATAAAAAACCGACTACAGAAAGTTACAATGGACTTGGCTGTTAGGGGGGCATAGGGAGCTGGGGCTGGGGCTTCATTCCCTGAAAGTTACGAAACATCCCGAAATTCTTCATTAGAATTTGCCTTTTAGACATTATTATAAAAATATATTTCCAGCTTTGCACACATGTTCTTCCATTTTGTTTTCCTTCACAATTGAAAACACACACGACTTAAAGCCAAAAGTGGGCAACTCTGAGTAAAGGCTGATCCCTGAGCCACGCCAGACACTTTTCCCCAGACATGCTGCACGATGAACCCTGCGCTTCTTATCAGTAAGGTCAGCACTTGCCTCTGCCTTTCCGGGTTTTTAAATAAGATTCTATAAACACCATAGACAGTGCTACCCTGTGATCTCGGGAAATGGTTGTCTCTCTGCTGATTCACAGATCAGAGGTTCATCTCATGGCCCCTGAGCACAGCTGAAGTGCACCCCGCTCAGCCTACAGGCAGATGGGACCTGGAAGGCGGTTCTACTGTTAATCACTTTAGATTCAGTAAACAAACCAGGAGAGACGACCATTTCTAGAACCCGGATGCATTTTTACCAATTTGCAGATAGCAGGAATCTCTCCTCAAAATTAAACAGTGCCGGCAGCAGTGAACTCTGTCGGGGCAGGTCATCCTCTCCTTCCCCGAGCTCGGCGGTGTCCTGAGCAATTTCTGAGACGCCCTGGTAGCAGCAGCTGCCTCAGCCCTCACTTTGATGTTCTGCAAATTCCAACGGGCTCAGAGCTGACGATGCTGAAAAGCCAGGATGGCTCGAGTTTCAGGAGCGGCAACTCAACCAAATCATCACACTCAGCCTTAAAGTTCAGGAGCAAAGTACCTTCTCCTGAATGAACTTTGGGCCTGTGAGCCTCTTACGGTCATGCTCATCCTCTAGACCACAGGTTCAAGAGAAGAGGAATCTGCAGATAAGAGGAATCTATTAACTGTGTCATGTTTCAAGGACTTCCTATAATACAAATAATTTCAAGGAAGGTGAGATTATACTTCACAGGCATGAAGCAAACATCCTAAAGAGATAATGTGGAGTCTTGCTACAGGTACCCAGGTGCCTGCCTGGTACCTGCAGATCACCTTTTATAACCACCCCCATCAGGCTTTTCTCTACACTGGCCGTCTCTACCTCCCATAGAATGTTTCCATTTCTGATAAAAAAAAAAAAAATTATCTTCTCAGTGTAAACCTACTCAATTTACTGAATTCACACTAGCATGTAACCTCTACAGAAGTCTTTTTGCTTTTGTTTTGTTTTTGTTAATCAGCTTCTTTGAACCTCTTCTACAATTAAAATACAGAAGACTTCCATCACCCCAAATGTCCCCTCGAGCCATTTTGCAAGCACTCCCCTCCCCTCCCCCACCGCCAGCACCCAGCCATCATTGATCCACTTCTGTTACTATAGTTTTGCCTCTTCTAGAATGCCATACAAACAGAATCACAGTTGCTAGTCTTTTCCGTCTGGCCTATTCACTTAGCCTAATCCTTTGAGATCCATCCAAAGTTTCTGCACTTATCAATAGCTTACTCCTTTTTGTTTCCAAGTAGTATTCCAATGTATGACTACACCACAATTGTCCACTCACCTGTTATCACACATTGGGGTTGTTTCCAGCTTTAGGATATTCCAAATAATTTTACTATAAATATTTGTATACTAGGCTTTGTGTGAACATATGTTTTTATTTTTCTTGGGTAGATACCTAAATTGAAATTACTCCGTCGTACCGTCTATACAGATACATGCAGAGCACACACACGTTTAACTTTATGGAAACCATGAGACTGTTTTCCAAAGCGGCTGCATCATTTTGCCTTCTCAACGGTCCCATTTGAGCATTCTAGCTATGCCTCATCCTTGTCAACACGGACACCAGCCGTCTTTTTAACTTCAGCCTTAGATTCTAATGGCTACCTAGTGTTAGATTTAGTAGTTTTAATTCGCATTTCCCAAATGACTAACGGTGTCAAATCTCTTTTAATGCTCAATGAATTAAATGGATTTCTATTTGCTGGGATTGCATAGCGTACAACTAAGCGCAGTGGAATAGCTCACGTAATACACGGGGAATATTTTTTACGTAGGGTAATAACAACCATGTACGGAGGCTAGCGCCAAGAATCTCTCTTCAGGGCTGGAGACCCTATTTTTTCAGTTTCTTCTTTTCTTTTTACATCTTCCATCTCGAAAAGATCCACATTTTCCTGGAAAGGCATCCCCGGCAAGATTAGAAGAGAGATTCAGCAAGTGGGGCACGTGAAAGAAACTGGGCAGCAGCTGCTCACCAACAAGTATCATTTTTAAGAAAGAGACCATTTATTCACTTAGGCTTCAGAGCCTAGACAGTTTGAAAACTATCAATCACCACTATTTATTGAAAGAAAATTTGACTAACAGTTGTGACAGAGCTCAAATCACCGAGGTTAAAAACCTCCCTGAAAATATGTACTTTCTTTCGCTTCTCAAAGGATATTAAATAGCACACCTAATATGCTTAATTTATTTTCTTCCACAAAACGAGATTTTGATTTTAGCGCCAGGAATCCTTTTACATACTAAACAAATGTGTTCTTGCATAGCTGTGTATAAGATCTCAAAAATAATGTAGATGCGTGAAAAAGCATTTGGTATTTGAACCTCTACTATGGACCCTTTTTGCTGTTTTTGAGAAAGGAGATAACCCTTTTTAAGAAATGATTTCAAAGTGTGACCCTCCCGCAGGAAGAATGTGACATCCGCATTTGTGAGGGATCACTCAGCTGCGTATAAAATGACCCTCTATAATTCCACGGAACAGTTGCTTCTCACACATCTGCCCAGACTGGATCTCAGGAAGTCACTGTCTATTTTGGGGACACAATGAATCACATTTAAAATCATCACACTAGATAAACAACAAGGTCCTTCTGTAGAGCACAGGGAACTACATTCAATACCCTGTGATAAGCCCTAGTGGAAAATAATATGAAAGAGCATATGTATGTATAACTGAGTCACTGTGCTGTACAGCAGAAATTAACACAACGTTGTAAATCAACTAGACTTCAATAAAATTAAAAATAAAAAAATAAAGAACTCATACAAAATACAACAGACAAAAAAAAAAGTACTGTCAGTGATTCTGAAAGAGTCACAAATAACACATTAATCTCTAAAGTACCTGATGCACTCCAAGCTTCTCGGGCACCCCCCTCCCAAAAAGAATCATCACACTCACCAGGAATAATTTTACTGTCAACACAACAACCTCAGCTTAACTACTTAATTTCCTAACCTTTGGAGATTTACATTTTTAACTTTTAACATATGTATATTACATTATATATCTATAATATAGTCATTGGTTTAACTATTTCTAAAGTCGCCTTGATTCTTGGATGAATTATAAAGTGCCCAAAGCAAACACAATGGTGACTGAGTTTAGAAATTTTAAAACCAAGTACTGCAGAAAAAAGTTTCTAGGGTATATTTTTAACGAACTGTGTAATTAAGTATGTCAGCTAAACTTTGGCAGAGGAAGACAGAGTGCTATTAGTCTCACACAAAAAGATAAAATACCCCAACAAGGACCCACTGTATAACACAGGGAACTATACTGAATATTTTGTAATACTGAGTACAATACTCCATAATAATAAGGGAAAACAATTTGAAAAAGAATACATACGTATATATACACATATATATGTATGTATAACTGACTCACTCTGCTGTACAGCTGAAACTAACACAACATGGTAAATCAACTATACTTCAATTAAAGAAAAGATAAAATACCAATTGCAAACTAAAGATCTACATTTGCTCCACAGTGACAAATGCTAACATCTGTTACGTCCTCATAGGGAGCACATCGTAGGTACCACAAAATCATCTCAATGCTTGAACTACCTATTTGCTGTATGATAAGACCAATTTCTTAATAAACATATGCTAACTTTTAAAATAAACCTTATGGATGCCATGTAAGAAAATGAACATCATAATATTAATTTCCCAACGTTGGGGATTTAAGCTTTTAACATTACTATTTCGATAACACAGCCTTTGCACTTCCTACTTCTAAAGGCTTCTGGACTCTTAGAGGAATTATAATGTGTCCAGACTGTGTTTAGACCGGTGTGAACAACAAAAACAGTAAAAAAAAAAAAACCCAAAACATTTCTGAAAGAGAAATAGTGAAGGCAGATCATGAAAGGTCCCCAAATGCACGTGTGGCAGCAGCAGGCTGGGCTGACAGGCAGTGAAGGGTGTAGCCACGCGAGAAAATGGGCCCTTGGGCTCCCATCCCGGGTCCACGGAGGCGAAAGCACGGGACACGAAGGGCGGGGCCTGGCTGCCACCCACATGCTCCCCAGCCACAGCTGGCCCACCCTGACCCGGTTCTGGAAGGAGCCTGCCCGCGGGTCCTCTTCAGTTTTCCTGGAATCGCTGTCGTTGGGGAGAACAGGCTGTCACGTGAGAAGAGAGACCAGCTGCCTACCCACCTCTGCTCTGCTAGGGACACATCTCACGTCAGCGTGGGACACGGTCACACACTTACACACTTCCTGAACGATCGTCTCCAGTCGGAAAAGTCGGGGGCATGCTCCATGACACACACATCTTCAAAATAAATAAATAAAACCACATGAATCAGTAGAAGTGTAGGAAAGGTCTCGTTTCCACGGGAGACCTCCACCCTGATGACGGAGCGGGGAGGAGGCCTCGGCGCGCTTCATCTGGGCACCTGGCCGAGAGGCAGACCCCACGACCAGCCAGGGCGGGCGAGGGCGGGCAGTCTGGGACACTCCTCACCTTGCTCTCCGCAGACTGGCAAGGACTCAGGGTTATGGAGATAAAGTTGACCCTGAAATACAGAGCAAGGACAAAAAGCCTTCATGTCCCCTTTACCCATTAAGGGTCTATTATGTGCATACGCTTCTAGGGGTAGAGAGGCCCAGAGACGAAGAAAGAGCCATAGAGACAACACACAAGAGCCAAAACTCGGCGCGTGCGCACATCCAGGCCGCAGGACCGAAGGCCCGTGAGGCGCGGGGACCCCAGGCGTGCGTTAGGATGCGCCGGGGGACGCGCCGCGGGCTGCGGTAGCGGGAAGCACGAGGACGCCTTCCCAGGGCCTGCGGGGAGCTGGCGCGGGCTTCTACGTATAAAATGCCCACCAGGTGGCACGCCTGCAAGACGGAAGGAGGACACAGGGCAGCTAAGGGGCCTTCACGTGATGAGGGTCCCGCCTTCTTCGGGATGATGGAGACAAAACCAAGAGACGCGCTGAACAAAGAGCGCGCGGTGCTCGGTGAACAGTCGGAGGCCGAGAGGCAAGACGGGGCTGAGTGTAAGCCTCTGGCAGGTGGATAAACCGGGCATCACCGGGAAAGGCCCGGGAGGATGCGGGAGGGCGGGTAGCCGGGACCGGGGGTCAGAGCAGAGCGGATGTGAATTTGTGCGGAGAGAGTAGGGTCTTTGGGTAAAGAGGAAACCCCTGTTCCCTGCGAGACCGCGGTGGGCAGGCCGGCTGGATGGCGGGCGGCACCCGGCCTTGCTCTGGGGGGCCCTGCTTCTCGGAAGCCACGCCGGCCACTGCGCCCGCAAAGCTCCCACGGAACATCCGCAGCTTGTTCCGTGTGGATCACATGACCTCTCCATCCACGCTGCCCCCAGAACGGAAAGGAAACCATGTGGGCAGTCTCCCTACTCCTCCTCGGCGAGCAAAGCCAACAAAGCGCGTCGCTCAGCAGGTGCTGAGCGATGGCCGCCGCTCCCTGGACACTGACCCCGGCAGAGCCAGCGCTCACCGTCGGCGGAGAGCCATCCCCGCTCTGCTCGTGCTGGTCCCCTCCGCGCATCTGCACGTGCCCGGGGTCACGGGCTTTCTGCTAAAGCTCTGAGAGTCCTGGAGGCGCCAGCTTCGCGGACCATTCACACCTTCAGTAAGTAGGCGGGGATGCGACTGAGACACGGCCGCGCCCCCAGGGCCAATCTCCCTGGGGGCACGTATGGGGCACATGCACGGGGACACATGCCAGGGGGGAAGGTCAAGCAGGGCCAGGAAGCAGGAGTCCATCGGAAACTGGACACGAATGGCCTCAGTCAAGCAGACAGCGACTTACAGGCCAAAGCACAACAGTCTAGGCTTAACTGGACAAAAGGTCCCGACAGTCGATTTGAGGCCAGGAAGTATAATCCATAGGTTGATTTTAGGTTAGTTATTCATCCCACCTTAAAACAAAAACAAAAAACAAACAAAAAAAACCCTACTACACCCAAAATTTAAAAAACAAAAACAAAAACAGGCACTTTCACATGAAAGCTCTGATACCAGTTTCTCTTGAAAACTACAGTATCGGGGACCCCTGGGCCCGTGTCCTGCATGGCCGCTGGGCCTGAGATACAGGAAGGACCTCTCCTGGCTACGCCTCCCCTCCCCACTGACTGCCCCTCGGTACTGGGCACCGGGCATCACTGGCTCCTGGGAACGTGCCGCTCTGTTTCTCTGCCCACCTGCCACTAAAAGTGGGAAGAACCGTGAGGAGGGCGGCCACGGCCCCCTGGTTCAGGGACACTGATCGACCTCAAACATTCCCTGCACACTGCTGGCCCTGCAGGACTGTGCTGGACCTGCACAACTTGGTGAGCACCGTCTTCTTTGATCTTTAACGGGACACGACTGGCGCTTCTCTCAGGGCTTTCCGGGCTGTTTCTAATACGGGTGCAGGGTTCTATATTCCACCCAGCTGACAAAGGATCAGCCTCTACAACTAAACTAGTAATTTTGAGAGAACATACAAATTCCCAGATGTAAAATCCAAAAGGGATCCAGAGGAATGAAGATTTCCTGAAGCTTCTTCAATGGCTTTCTGCAGAGATTTCACCTCTAACACACACATACACATACACACACACACACACACACACACACACACACACACACATACAGAGCCTTCCAGATGGCTAGCATTTCTATAGGGAAAGATAAAGTGTCCACTTTACTATTTAAAAACTTTGAATAAGATGGCATACTCGATGTAGTAGTTAGGAACTTCTAAAGTGCCTATGAGAGTTTCCTTCTTTATATATATATTTTGGGGGTCGCAAGTCTTAGTACTAAAAGCTTGAGAGAAGAGATGAAAAGCTATTCTGAGAAAAATATATATATACATCCTATATATTATGGCATATATGATATATAAAATACTTATATACTATATACACTATAATATACCATACCAAATAGTTTTACATATATATATATCACAAACCATTTTTGTAAACCTTACTAAACTCTATTCAACAAATACTATGCTGTTACATATAGGTGATACTCAAAGTATTGGAGATATAAAGATATAATAGATTCCCCCCTGCCCACCAGTCTTTAAGAAGCATGCTTTCTACCAGGGACACAAGAATGGAAATGCTTGATTTGGTCAGAAGAGTAGCACAGGTCTACTAGACTGAGCGTGTACTTCTGTGTGAATGTTGGTAGGCGGGACAGGCATTTTGCAATTATCCGCAGACCCCACCACTCCTTAACGTACCATTATAGAGAGCTGTGGAAAAAAAAAAGAATAATAACGTAAATGAAAGAGAAATAGATTCTAACAGGGGAGAAACAAGGAGCAAGAGAAAACTACTAAAAAAAAAAAAAACAAAGCCCAGAGATTAGTTTATAATTGTCAACCTTTAAAGAGAACTAAAGAGGAAAATTTAATACTGGAAAATTTAGCAGAGATTCACGATGGACAAAAGGGTACCCCAGCAAAGAATCAACTCTGCAAGGGAACTGCATGCAGCCTGACACCTGTCCTCACCCATCAGCATCCGTGGAGGAACACCTAGACACCCCCTGGGAAGCTAGGCTTGGGGCGAGGGGGAAAGATCCTGGGTTAAGAAAGGTGAATTTCTTTTTTTTAACTTTTTAAATTTTTAATTGAAGTATAGTTGATTTAGAATATTGTGTTAGTTTCTGCTGTACAGTACAGCAAAGTGATCCAGTTATACATATATATTCTTTTTCATATTCTTTTCCATTATGGTTTATCCCAGGATATTGAATATAGTTCCCTGTGCTCTACAGTAGGACCTTGTTGTTTATCCATTCTGTATTTAATAGTTTGCATCTGTTAATCCCAAACTCCTAATTTATCCCTCCAGAAAGCTGAGTTTCTGAATCCTATAAGGAAAATGATTCAGGGCTCAGCCCAAGGACCTGTGTTACCCTCAGGGCACTCAGCAAGCCCACCTTCTCCACATTTACTGCTGGACCCTCTCACCATCTGCCCTCCTGGGGAGGAGGGCTCTCTTGGCTGATGCTTTCACTGCTACCTCTCGAGGCTCAGGAGGAGGTTGACCCAAAGGTATGCTCCAATCTTTCCCGAGGGAAAGGATGGCTTAGGGGAGGGAGCCGTGCGTGGGGAGTGGAGTCTGGTCCAGGGGCTGGGTCAAGAGCCACACACGGTGAGGCCGGGCTGAGGAAGAGTCGATATGAAGACTTCAGGAGCAGAAATACCGGGGTGGGGGGTGGGTAACAAACCCAGGCCGTGGGCGGGGCCATCACCTTCAACAACAGCTGGACGACCTTGGTGGAGACGGAGAGAGGGCGGAGACCAGAGGGATGAGGGGAGGGGAGGGCGGGTGGACACACGGTTCAACTTTGGAGCCTGTTAATTACATGAGGTGCATTGATCCATCCTTCTCAGATGTAGTTCAAAGCCTAACAAACTCCTCCAAGACAAGTTTTAAAAGTTTAAGTTATTCCCAAATTGAACAAGCCCGAAGACACACGAGGGCTCAAATTCACTAGGTATCTGTGCTACAGATTACCCCCCGTCCTCCAGAATAAAAGAAAAATTACCAACACCAGAAATATGTGGGAAATGATGATTTGCAAGAGACCAGAGTGTCCCTAGCGCTTGAAACTATGTAGAGAATAAAAAAAGAGAAGCGGCTCTGTTCTCCAGACTTACATTTACTAGGTTCTAAATCCAGCCCAGATTTGACCTTTGCTTTAAATAGATTTTTCTTGGAGAGAAGGGAAGAAAACATTGATTCATCCGAGACTTCTGAACGACCTACTGTTCACATTACTTGAAATAATGTCTGCTTTAAATCAGAATTCTTGAGACACAGAAATAAATATACCAAGAGGTTTCTAATTCTGTGCTTTCACCAACGGATTATTTTCATTCACAACAGTGGACGAACTTGATACGGCCTTTCCAGAAGAAGGCCTGCGACCACAGAGCATAAGGCAGGGAGGAATCAATCAGATCACTGCCATCCAGGCTCAGGCTTCAGCCTGTCTCGAGATCAACACTTTCAAAAGAACAAATAAGAGAAGTATGTCAAACGGAGAGGACTTTTCAGGGGTTTCCAAAGGCCTGTGTTAATTTAGCAACACTTGGGGAATGAGGGAAACCTAGCAGCAAAAATGTTTCCAGGAAGATCGAAAAAGGTGAAACCAGAATCATTCAATACCAGGACTGTTCCCTCAGTAAATGTGAAACATACAAGCTTCCCACCCTGCTAAACACAGTCATTCAGATCAATGTCACCCATGGAAGGGCTAATTAGGCGGTTAATCTATAATCCTGGCCCTAAGCCTTCTTAGTCTATCCTTTACCAGTTTTATTTCCTCTCACGAGTTTTGAGCATTTCACTGTTCATTTTACACCACTGTCAGAAGACAGCTGGAGAGAGAACTACAAATACAATTGACCCTTGAACAACACGGGTTTTGAACTGTGTGGGTCCACTTATATGGAGATTTTTTTTCCAATAAATAGAGCGCCTGTATTTTCATTTTACAGATCTTTCAATTAACTGCGGGGAAAAGTTTGTGTTCGATTAGAGATCACAATATGTGAAATCAAAAGAACGAGGGTTTGAGTCCTAATTCTACCCCAAATGTTTCAGCTTTCTGCCCCCCTGGGTGAGTTATCAATTCCTTTGTTTTTGAGGCAGATAGTAATACATAGATTTTTGACTACATGGGGGTCGGCGCCCCTAACCCCTGCGTTGTTCAAAGGTCAACTAAATAAATCAAATAGAATTGATCTCAGACGTAGTTCAAAGCCTAATAAACTCCTCCAAGACAACTTTTAGAGGTTTAAATTATTCCCAAATTGAATAAGCCCAAAGACTCACAAGGGCTCAAATTCACTATGTAGCTGTGCTAGATTACACCCTGTCCTCCAGAATAAAAGAAAAATTACCAACACCAGAAATAGGTGGGAAATGATGATTTCCAGGAGACCACTATCTATTTGCTTCTGGTTGGGAAAGAATTTGAAAACGTACTTCTGGTACCAATGTAGATAAATGATGTCAGGGTACCAGGCAGGTAATAAAAGTACGGTTGACATTAAGGAGTGGTGGGGTCTGTGGCCAATTGCAAAGTGCCTGTGTCACTCACCAATATTCACCCAGAAATACACACTCAGTCCAGGAGACCTATATGACTCTTCTTCCAAATCAAGCATTTTGAGAATCTCATGTGTCTAGAAGACTTACAACCCAAAGGACCAACTACAGTCCATAGAGACAGGGCTAATGCAGAGAAGAAGCAGAAATCGCTCATCCACACGCCCCGGCAGAACCTCCCCTTGGATGTGGCAGCTGCTGCAGCTTCACACCCAAGGGCGATGTGTTCACCGGGCCTCCCTCTTCACTGGTCTCCTCGGCTGTCTCACCCTACGCACCATTACTAAAATAGCCTCACATGGTAATATTAGCAAGTCATCTTTCTGTTTATGGTCTTTTGCTATCTCTGTCCTATCCAAGTCAGTATTTAGAGATCACTTGAATGTTTAGTATTTGTTTATTTTATGGCTTGTGTTATTAGCGCTTTCAACCTTTTATGGCAAATGACCACAGAGTCTCTCTCTAGTTGTAGTAAGAATGTCTTCTTTAAAACTCAAGGCAAGGGACTGCCCTGGCGGTCCAGTGGTAAAGACTCCACCTTACAGTGCAGGGGCCACGGGTGCGATCTTGGTCAGGGAACTAAGATCCCATGCGCCGCCGGGCAAATAAGCCCGCGTGCCGCAAACTACAGAGCCCACGTGCCACAACTAGAGAGAAACCCGAGCAGACTGCGCACCGTATGGAAAAGATCCCACGTACCGCCACTAAGACCCGACGCAGCCAAAAATAAAGAAAATAAATAAATATTTTTTTAAAAAATTAAAATTCAAGGCAAGACTGTTAGGTATTTTTAAAAAAGTCATTAATATGTATGAAACCAAGCAGAAGGAAGCGGCCTGGACAAGTCAGCCTGTGCTCCGGGCCCTGTGAGAATACCACCCTTAAGTAACTTACCCATCCACTGCAGGGGGAGGGGGGAGCTTTTTTTTTTTTAATTTAATTTTATTTATTTTATTTTTGGCTGCTTGGGTCTTCGTTGCTGTGCGCGGGCTTTTCTCTAGTTGCGGCGAGCGGGGGCTACTCTTCGTTGCGGTTTGCGGGCTTCTCATTGCAGTGGCTTCTCTTGTTGGGGAGCACGGGCTCTAGGCACGTAGGCTTCATTAGTTGTGGCTCGTGGGCTCTAGAGTGCAGGCTTAGTAGTTACGGCGCACGGGCTTCGTTGCTCTGCGGCATGTGGGATCTTCCCGGACCAGGACTCGAACCTGTGTCCTCTGCATTGGCAGGCAGATTCTTAACCACTGCGCCACCAGGGAAGTCCAGGGGAAAAACCTTTAATGCTGCTGTCAACCAATCCACACACGTGAATCCTCAGAGCAGGCCTCGCAGCCCAAGAACTTTGGGGAAAGACATCCTGCAGCTGAGAACCAATCGGGTTCAACGGTCCTCAGGGTGTAACATTATCCGTCGCCCTGCAGAAACCCACCAGGCGACAGCTTCGCCAACAAAGTAAGCAGAGGGCACAGATCACCTCGCCAGCCGTGGGCCCCGTGCAGGGAAAATAACCCCAATACAGAAGGTGGGGGAAATGACTCCCGTTTGAGTTTTAAGAGCTTTCATCACAGACGAAGAGAACTGTGGCCAATTAAAGCAGCAACACAACTAAGGAAAACAGCGGCCGGGGAGCAGGCCAGGCCCCAAGGGCGCATGGGGTCCCAGGGCCAGAATGCGGGGAAGGGCTTTACTCCTTCCTGGTCACCATCTCTCCAACCTGCGAGGTGTTTGGAGAGGAGGGTGGAGGGAGGGTCCAGTTAACCACAGACCCATGAGGAAGAGGGAAAGCCTAGGAAGGCCGACTTTGGAAACGCACTGTGGCTGCCTGAGACCAACGCTTCCCCAGATCTTCCCACATTTTCATTAAAACTGCAGTGACGCTTCTTACTGTAATAGAGTCTGAATTACAAAGAACAGCAATTGTAAGTTTTTTCCCCAAAACATTAGCTTTCCTGAAGCTACAGTTACGCACATGTAGTCACGCGCAGAGAATGACGTGTGGTCGTTTTGCTTCTGTTTGACATGTTTTTCTTCGACGTTCCAGCCAAGGACCCGAGTGTTCTTTTTGGCCTCGATTACAGTCAAACACAGCCACTCGGGGAGAGGCTCACCCTCTATCAGTGAGAGGGCGACCCAGACCCCATCCCCGGCCGTCAGCCCAAAGCTTTCCCCTCAACCCCTCTGTTCTGAAAAGTACACGGGATGGAACAGACCGCTGAGGGTCTCCTTTTTCCTTGCCATCTTAGATCACTGTTCTCACACATTTTCGGCAAGTAAATCATTTTGAGGTATTCTCAAGGAGCCGCCTGCTCTGTTTTGGTAAGAGGCAGGAGGGAGGTAAAAAGAGAAGGAATGAAATGGCCGGATCTATGGAGCGGAAGCAGGCCCGTCCACAGTTCCTACTGGACCACGTCCCTCTTGCCACCGGGAGAAACCGCTGCTCCTGGAGCTGCCCTGGAAACTGCGAGAAGGGCTCCCCGCTGGCTTCCTTCCCCGACTGGACTCAACAGAGGGGCCACTGCCAGAGCCCACTGCGGCCAGGACGGCAGGAACGCACACAGGCCGCGCTGTACCCCAAATCACACGCCTGTCCGTGGCTGGAAGAAACACAAGCATGGAAACTTAAAGGAAACACTAAGGGAGGGAAGCACAAACATTTCATTCTGCACCCAATACAGGACGCATCTTCTAAAGCATCAGCACGGAGGCCAAGCTCACCTTCAAAACCAGCTGTTTCCCTCTCTTCAGAGGAAACATCCCAAGGCTGTCTGACCACATTCTCTGCAATGACAATTACCAGGGGGTGGTTGGCACACTGAACCCAGTCAACCTGAAGACCTCAGGCCCGCTTAGATGCACGGAGCCCCTTTTATAAAACCTGCAAAGAAACCCCACGTGCCAGGAACCCAAAGGCCTTGCCAGCTGAGATGAGTAAAACCATAAATGGAGAAGGCACCTTCGTGATGGTGACGTGAGCCCCTCACTTTACTTTCAGAGAAATGGGTACAGAGCTCGTAACGGCACGACCCGTGGAGGCTGCAGACCACGCCCCTCATCTAGAGCTTTCCACGCTCGGCACTTTTCTTCCCTCCATCTCTGCACACTGTCCTCTGAACCTGGAGCATGGCCTCCAGGACCTTCATGCCCACGTCCCTTTAGCCATATCACTTCCCAGGCTGCCGTAGCTAACCCTGAACAGGTGGCTTAAACAACAGAAAATCATTCTCTAGCTGGCAGTCTGAATTCAAGGTGTCAGCAGGGCCAGGATCCTCTGACGCCTGAAGCGGGGGGTACTTCCGGCCACTTCCTACCTTCTGGCGGGTTGCTGACTGCGGCCTCTGCCCCCGCACTCTCCCTGTGCACACGCGTCTCTCCACAAGAGGACAGGGCCCACCTCTCCAGCAAGACCTCATCCTGACTGATCACATCTGCAGTGACCCTGCTTACAAATGCCCTAATCCCCTTGACCTTCTGGGTTTCATTTTTCCTAATCCACCATCAACAGTCTGTGTTCTCATCTACAGAGCTTCAGAAGAGAAAGACACTACCAAGACCAAGTGGTCTCAGTGAATGTCACTCAACCTGGAAGGGGCCCAGGATGGTGACCTTGGTCCCGCCCTCTCCCGATCGTCCCTCACAATCCCCACCTTAGTTTCAGAGCATTCATTCATTCGTTCAGAACATTTGCAAATACGTACTGTGTGCTACTAGGCAGTTAACTTATGTTCAAGACTTGATGGTACCCAAGATGAATAGAATCCCCTGCTCCCCGATTAAGAGTGTGTCAGGAATATGCACAAGTGAACACACAGTGCTAAGTGCGACAAGGGCCAGGATTCAGGCAGCAAAGGAAGCTGCCAATGCATCCAGGAAGCCCTAACCCCAAAGGATGTCACATCCCATCATCTCCCCCCGGAGTCTGTCCCCGGCCTTCTGATGCTGCACCTCTACCCCGGCGACAGCAGTCGATTCCACGGCTTCTGCTGTTTGGCTCCCAACCACAGCCTCAACGTCCCTCTGTGTTACAGCTGGGTATCCTCTTGCCGTTGTCCAGCAGGAGGTCCCAGTAGCACCTGGAACTCATTAAGCCCACAGCAAAGGTCCTTGCCAGATTTCCAGTCTGTCCCTGCACAGCTATTACTTTCTAGTTAATTTCACCCCCAGACTCTCAGTCATTCAAACTGGAATCCTGTTATCTTTCCTAACCCTTCCTTCTCTTTCACCCACTCCCCCACCCCCCGTTTCCAAGCATAATTTTTAAATTCTTCCTAGAAAACTTTCCATTACTGTCTACTTTTTTTCCATTACCATACCCTAGATTCATGTTCTCATTAATTCATTGTGAATCTTGTAAAGACATCTGCACCTGGTTACCTCTTCTCAAATCTCTACCAACTGCAACCCAACTTACAGATAGATAACTTGCATTTTCGTCACATGTTACAGCTTATAAAATGCTTCCAAACAGAAACAGACTCACAGACACAGAGAACAGACTTGTGGTTGCCCAGGGGGAGGGGGAGTGGGGAGGGGTGGAGTAGGAATTTGGGATTAGCAGATGCAAACTATTATACAGAGAACGGATAAACAACAAGGTCCTACTGTAGAGCATAGGGAACTACGTTCAATATCCTGTAATAAACCATAGTGGAAAAGAACACAAAGAAAGAATGTACATATACGTATAACTGAATCACTCTGCCACAAAGCAGAAATTAACTCAACACTGTAAATCAACTAGACTTCACCAAAATAAATGCTTCCACACCAACCGCCTTTCACCCCCATGTCAGCCTGCAGTGGTTGGGAGAGGGAGAATTATTCTCCTTGTCTTGGGAAGAGGAACCGGCCTGAGAGGTTAGGCGACCTGCCCAAGGTCACAGAGCAGAGGCAGAGCAAGCTCTCAACCCCAGGCTGGACTTCAGGTCCTGACCCCACTGCCACACAGCTGCACAGTCATCGTTTTGACGGACACCGACTCCAGCTCGCTGCACAGAACACGTGCCCGGCGGCCAGCCACAACCTGGGAGGCGTCTCCCGGACGGACGCGGCTCTAGCGGCCTCACCCCTGCTGGCTTCCCCCCAGCCCTGCCCTCCTGCTGCAAAGAGCCCATCCCCACCCCCAGGCGCTGCTCGCGGGGGAGGGGGCAGAGCCGGCACCTGGAGGGAGGCGCGAGGCTGAACCAGCAGTGATCGCTCGGCACCTTGGGTCTAGGTAACCCAGTGAGCTCCGCAGCTCCCCAGTGGGGCTTTTAACTCCATCAACTCAGCAAGGCTCCTGGCCACGACCTGCAGCTGCTGCCAGCCCCATCACGGGGTACCTGTCCCTTTCTCCCCAGCCTCTTCCATGATTGCAAGATGACCACCCTAGGCTTGGAAATCTATTCAGCACCAGAGGCCATGACTACTCAGTGGGGTGAAGCTCAACCTCCCACACAGGCAGTAAATGCTGGATGGCAATTCATTAGTCATCAGGTGCCGGCAGGCATGAGGGACGCAGAGCTGAAGGCCAAGTTCTGGCCACCACGAACGACCTGTGCCTCCATGACCCCCCACCCCCCACCTCCCTCAGCCCGGGGAGCATGAGCTGTCAGGAGCCATCTCCCACTGACCTTAAACTTCTTACATTCCTGCATCATGGCCACCATGAAAACCTGACTTTCTCACAAGACTTCCCTTGCCTCATAACCCCCTGTGGTATTTTCTGTGTCCCCCCCGCCTTGCTCCCCCCCCCTCTCTCGTGTGCCTCCCATCATCACGGGGCTCCTTCCAGCACCTCTGGACCTCCCTCATCACCACCTCTCCTCCCTCTGAAGCATCACCCACAAACATCCTTGCTCCCTTCCTGTTTGCAGTTATTGGATAAACTCTTTCAAGTTCTCTTTTTGAGGACAGAGGAGATTAAAGATGGTTGAATTCAAACACGAACTGAAGACCGTGACAAGACGCTTTCCCATAAAAACCCTGACAGAGAACCCAGGCCGTCTGTTTTTCCTGCTGCCTGTTACTCCCCTTAGACTTTACCAAGACCAAGATCTTCTACACTTGCTAAATTAATCTCCCCATTCACACTTTCCCCCAGAACCACCTTCTACCACCTCCTGCCTGTTGGAGCACCATTCATTCTTTTTTTTTTAAACTTTGGGTTTATTTATTTATTTATTTATTTATGGCTGTGTTGAGCAGTGGTGGCGCAGTGGTTGAGAATCTGCCTGCCAATGCAGGGGACACGGGTTCGAGCCCTGGTCTGGGAGGATCCCACATGCCGCGGAGCAATTGGGCCCGTGAGCCACAACTACTGAGCCTGCGCGTCTGGAGTCTGTGCTCCGCAACAAGAGAGGCAGCGACAGTGAGAGGCCCACGCACCGCGATGAAGAGTGGCCCCCGCTCGCCGCAACTGGAGAAAGCCCTCGCACAGAAACGAAGACCCAACACAGCCAAAAAATAAATAAATAAATAAACAAACAAACAAACAAACCCAAAGTTTAAAAAAAAAAAAAAGAAACATAGTCCTTAATTTGAAATTTCAATCCTCTGATTTGTACCACCAATCAGACCATGAGCTGACAACAAGTATCTTCTAACCTGTCGGAAGACTTACCCACCAAGGCACTCTAAGTTTTCAAGTAAGTAAACAACCAAGTAAATAAGTAATATAATTATAGTAATTGGATTTATGTAACCGAAATCAAAGGGAGAAAGCACCAACTGGGGGATTTCCATTTAAAATGTCCTTTTTTCATAGAAAACAAACTTAGGGTTACCAAAGGGAAAAGGTCGGGGGGAGGGATAAATTAGGAGCTTGGGATTAACATACACACACTACTATATATAAAATAGATAATCAACAAGGACCTGCTGTATAGCACAGGGAACTCTACTCAATATTCTGGGAAAAGAATCTGAAAAAGTGTGTGTGTGTGTGTGTGTGTGTATTTATATATATAACTGAATCACTTTGCTGTACACCTGAAACTAACACACTGTAAATCAACTATACTCCAATACAAAATAAAAAAATAAACTAAAATACAATGTTCTTTTTGGAGCCTCTCCATCACTCACTGGGAGAACTCAGGCCTGCTAATTGAAGGTAAGCTTATTCAACCCACGAACTCCAGCAGAGCCCAGGAGAATATCTTCAACACTCTTCCAAACACCTTCACTCTCTGAAGTATACTCATCAGAACAAAAATTAATGCCCAGATCTTCTAAAATGTGTGCATACGATATCCTTCTTTCATAATCCTGTCCTACTTCTGGTGGAATGACTTCACGTTCTACCAAAAGCACAAGAGATATTAGTGCGCAAAGGTTGTGTCGTCACATTTCCCAATATATTCAAGTGCGAAACTACTTGATAAAATGACTAACTTCCACATAGTCATCGGCATCTGAAAACAAAACTGGAGGCATTTCCCAAGGTGCCACCGTGCACCTGGCCTGCCGTGATTCCGTCTGTCCTGTTCTACAACTCGTATATCCACTAGGCTTGATTTCAACAGCAACAATGTGTACACACAGCACGCCTTCTGGGAAGGAAGAACGTCAGACACTTTTAAGCATTTCAAGATTGACAGCTGCAGGGCGGTGGCCCCGGAGACAGTCACCTTGGCTCCTGCTCAGACACCGGGTATTCCAGGTCACGTGACCCAAATCCTCAGGACACCACAGACACGTAAGGTACATTGCTGCCATTCCCCGAATGCCATCCCGCCAGGCCTCCCCCTCCACCTCCTGGGGACCGTGTCTGTTTCATCACCTTCTTTGTAAAGCCTGATACTAACAAGCAGGGAGATACATTCAGGGAGCAATCGGAATCAGGGACAAAGGGAGTGAGAAAAAGCAGGTTCACCCCCATTTGGTTCCAGAATGCTCCCATGAAAACAGAGACAGAAAAGGGCAAAGAATAAAAGGGTCCTTCCATGGCTCCTTGCATTCACTTGGTGACTGCAGTTTGCTTTCAAACCACTCGAAAACACGACCAGTGAATCTGATACGTTCAAAAGCCCACCAGTGAAATGATATTCCGGAGGCAAGTGGGAAATGATTCAGATGCGGTTTCGGCCTTCAAGCCATGGCTCACTTCAGCACTACTCCCAATTCCGTGCCATTTAAAACTACAGTCACATTGTAATTTTGAAAACTGATTCAAGTTTCCCTCTCGATCGCCAAGCAATGGGAAGAAATGTACTGCTGAGGATTTCAGGGTGCGGAGAACGTGCCAGAGAACACTCTTTCTTTCGAAGTTTCAATCTCATTTTGCTCTCCAAGTCCGACAGGAATTTTATACTTTTTAGAGGAAAAAGGAGTAAGAAACTTAAGTCTGTTTCAGGGATTGTAAAGCGACAAATACACCACCTACTAGGAGAGAAAGAAACAAGAGGGCAGCCCTGGCAGGGAACCCATTCTAACCTCCTCATGCTGAAATACAGGGGCCAACAGGCATCAGAGACATTTAAAAGCCAATTTGTTTCAACCAATTCAGGACCTAATGAACTTGACTGGGGGCCTAAAACTGACTGGAATGGAAAAAACCATTATGTGAGGAGGCATAATTTATAAAATACTTAATTTGCATGCTTCACCCCACACATGGCTGAAAACAAACAAAACAAGCAGCTTAGGGCCTGCCCTTGGTCCCTGTAGAACAGATACAGTTTCTTGGGGGCACACATCTGGACCCTCTATTGAGGTGCCCCTGGAAAGGCACCTCGACCACGATGAATGTGCTCACATCACAGAGATCTGGTGGCTTCTCTAAGCGCAGAAATATTACTTTGGGCAGAAGATGGAGATCCTTGGATGGATAGCTTTTAACCTAAGACATCATTCTTCAGGCAGGGTATAGCCATGATGGAACCGAAACCAAACGGATTCCATAATTGCAATCAAGCTCCTGGGTGTCTTCTGCTGAACCACAAAAAAATAGTTTAAAACACAGGCTTCAGGACGACAAAGCAGCAAATGGACTATAGAGTTTCCACCCAATGTTCTGTACCGTCTCTCACTTTTTTCCCCTAAAATCACTTTTTATTTTTCTCCCATGCCCCTGTGGAACCAAGTGTAACTAGGACTACATAAGAAAATAAATACATCTTCTGAAGTACGGGGTTCCTTTTCTGTTAGTTCAGTAGTCATTTTCCTTTCTTTCTTTTTTTAAACTCCAGTGTTGTGAATCATTCTTTGTAAGCCTAAACCGTTTTCCCCACCTACCAAGAGCTTTTCTGGTAGGGTAGATGGAAGACCACAATTCCATTTGCGTTTGAGGTAAGAAAGCGAGCTTACTAGAGGAACAAAGCAGGGTAAACAGGGAGCGATAAATGCCAATTTGTAAATGTCATGAAATTACAGTAAATTAGTCGGTAAGGCTGTAATGACTCTCAGTATCACATTGGTTATTTTTTTACTTCCATTCCTATAATTACATCCATATTATACACGACAGGATTAGAGTAATGAGACTCAATTTCCTGTGTGGTGTACAGACATCAGAATCATTGCTTTCCAGTTATAGCAATTGGTCTCATCATGGGTCACCTTGTAACTGATCCAGAATCTCTGAAGTTAAACAAGAATTATCAAGTAGAATTCCTTATAAATGTATAGAAGGCCATCAGCATCCACCGGTAAGAATTGCAACAGAAAGGTACAGACAGTGTGATCTCAAAGCCACGTGAGGAGCTACAGGTCAGGAAGAATGCCTGTCTCCCCTCTGGTCCTCCTCTCCTGATAGGACAGGGGCTAAGTGGAAAGATGGTGCTAATGTGGGAATTCTGTGATTTTTCAATCTAAAACACCGCACATATTTTCCTTCTGAAGACAGAAGCTGGAGAGATTATTTTCAGGGCACACTGACCATGAACAACTACCACATGAACACAATTTTTGTCTTTGTCCTGCGCCCTCGTCTCTCCCACATTGTCTTGGATTATTCACGTCCCCAAAGTCTCCCAAACCACCCGAGCCTGCCCTGTCCCACTGTGGCTCCCACTGTCTGTAATCGCCTCCTTGCTCTGTGACCCGGGCTCTTCCGGTCTTAAATAAGCACGTTTGCAGTCTTGAAATGTTTTAATAGCTATCATATGCAAGGGAAATTAGATTGACTATATTAGCTCAAAAAGGCAGAACCGGGACCCACTGGTACAGATTTTGACCCCGTCCTAGGGTCAAATCCATGCACACTCAGAAGAGTAAATTAGCCAGTGCCTGGCAACCAGAAGAGGCAGCTCCAGAAATGCTGCTGACAAATGAATTTAGAGAATGAAGAAAAGAAAGGGGAGCCAGGGGCTTCTCTGGTGGCGCAGTGGTTAAGAATCCGCCTGCCAATGCAAGGGACACGGGTTTGAGCCCTGGTCTGGGAAGTTCCCACATGCTGCAGAGCAACTAAGCCCGTGCGCCACAACTACTGAGCCTGTGCTCTAGAGCCCGCGAGCCACAACTACTGAGCCCGTGTGCCACAACTACTGAGCCCGCGTGCCACAACTACTGAAACCTGAGCACCTAGACCCTGTGCTCCACAACAAGAGAAGCCACCACAATGAGAAGCCCACGCACCGCAACGAAGAGGAGCCCCCACTCACCGCAACTAGAGAAAGCCCGCGTGCAGCAGTGAAGACCCAACACAGCCAAACATAAATAAATAAATAAATAAATAAATAAATTTACAAAAAAAAAAAAAACATGAGATGGGCAGAAACACTGGACATGGAGGGAAGGATGAAGAGGCAAGAGGCAGGAAGCCACCATGACAACACAGGTGCGAGGCCGAGGGTCGGTCAGCTAAGAAACCAGCAGAGAAAGTAAGGGGAAGAGAACACCTCAGCCCAGACTCCATCCACACAGCTGGGGCCTTGACCTCGGAGCAGGAAGCTGCTGGGCAGAACAGCCGATTCAGTCACCCCCAGGCAGGGAGACATTCCCAGGCTCTGAAAGGCTGCTTGAACAACAGCATGTTCACGTAAAATATTACTACTCAGGTCTCAAAGTGGAAATGCCTTCAAAAAGTAATTACCCCAAAAATAAAAAAAATAAAAGTAATTACCCACACCCGTTAGAATGGCCAAGATCCAGAACACTGACAGCAGCAAATGTTGGTGCGGATGTGGAGCAAGAGGAACTCTCCCTCACTGCTGGTGGGAATGCAAATGGTGCAGCCACGTTGGAAGACAGTGTGGAAGTTTCTTACACAACTAAACACACTCTTACACATGATCTAGCAATCTCACCCCTTGGCATTTACCCAGAGGAGTTGAAAACTTATGCCCACATAAAAACCTGCATATGGATGTTTATAGCAGCTTCATTCACAATTACCAAAAAACTTGGAGCAACCAAGGTGTCCTTCAGTAGGTGAATGAATAAACTGGTCCATCCAGACAATGGAATATCATTCAGCACTAAAAAATGAGCTATCAGCCATGAAACCACACAGAGGAAACTTAAATGCATATTGCTAAGTGAAAGGAGCTTATCTGAAAAGGTTACATGCTGTATGATGTCAACTCTATGACATCTGGAAAAGGAAAAACAATGGAGACAGTAAAAAAAAAAAAAAACAATCAGTGTTAGCCAAAGGTTGTAGGGGAGAGACAGGGATAAATAGGTAGAGCACAAAGGATTTTTAGGGCAGGGAAACTATTCCGTATGATACTGTAACGGTGGACACCTCTCATTATACACTTGTGCAAACTCATAGAATGTACACCTCTCCCTACCCAGTTTTGGCTTCATGGGACCCATCCTCACCAAACAGACCTGAACTTCATTTGACTTTCCAGCTCCAGCAACCACTGACCCCTGGCAACTGCTCTGTCTTGAACAGTGTCTCATGGCATTCTTTCTTCCCCAACTTTATTCAGGAATGACTGACAAATACAGTTATACATACTTAAAGTGTACACCATGATGATGTGACATACACGTACACTGTGGAATGACTGCCAAGATCAAGACAGTTAACATCCATCTCCTCACATAGTTGACTCTTTGTGTGTGTGTATCATAAGAATGCTTAAGATCTACTCTCAGAGACTCTCAAGTGTAAGATACCATATTATTAACCACAGTCACCACACTGTACACTAGATCCTCAGAACTACTACATCTTATAACTGAATATTTGTGCCCTGGGGCACTCTTGTTGGCATAGTTCGTCTTTCGAGTCCATCTGCATCCGTGCCTCTGTTGGCAACTTATAGACACACTTCCTGATAGTGACATGCACAGTCCAACCAGCTGAGAGGAGACAGAGGGTCATGTAACCCACCACCCACTCCGAAAGTGGTGTGAGTGGGGTGAGCAGCAATAAAATCTCAAATATCATTGCAAACAGTGACAGTTTTACTTCTTCCTTTCCAATTTGGATTCCTTTTATTTCTTCTTCTTTTTTTTTTAATCTGACTGCTGTGGCTAGGACTTCCAATATTACGTTGAATGAAAGTGGCAAGGCTGGGCATCCTTGTCTTGTTCTTGATCTTAGACAAAATATTTTCATCTTTCCACCATTGAGTATGATGTCAGCTGTAGGTTTATCATATATGGCCTTTATTACATTGAGGTATGTTCGCTCTATGCCCACTTTCCGGAGAGTTTTCTTTTCTGCATCTATTTCTTTTTCTGCATCTATTGAGATGATCCTATGGTTTTTATTCTTCAATTTGTATTGGCATTTTTCACAGAACCAAAACAAGTAATTTAAAAATTTGTATGCAAACACAAAAGACCCTGAAGAGCCAAAACAATCTTGACAAAGAAGAACAGAGCTGGAGAAATCATGCTTCCTGACTTCAGACTATACTACAAAGCTACAGTAATCAAAACAGTATGGTTCTGGCACAAAAACAGACACATAGCTCAATGGAACAGAACAGAGAGCAAAGAAATAAACCCACGCACCTATGGTCAATTAATCTATGACAAAGGAGGCAAGAATATACAATGGAGTAAAGACAGTCTCTTCAATAAGTGGTGCTGGGAAAACTAGAGAGCTACATGTAAAAGAATGAAATTGAAACATTCTCTCACATCATAAACAAAACTCAAATGGATTAAAGACCTAAATGTAAGACCAGAAACCATAAAACTCCTAGAGAAAAACATAGGTAGAACACTTTTTGACACAAATTGTAGCAATATTTTTTTGGATCCACCTCCTAAAGCAAGAGGAACAAAAGCAAAATTAAACAAACGGGACCTAATTAAACTTAAACTTTCCTTTGCACAGCAAAGGAAACCATCAACAAAATAAAGACAACCTACTGAATAGGAGAAAAGATTTGCAAGTGATATGACCGATAAGAGGTTAATATCCAAAATATTTAAACAGCTCATACAACTCAACATCAAAAAACCAAACAACCCGATGAAAAAATGGGCAGAAGACCTGAATAGACAAAGAGGATTTTGATGTTAAGACCTGAATTTTCCAAAGAGGACATATGGATGGCCAATGGGCACATGAAAAGGGGTTTAACATTGCTAATCATCAGGGAAACACAAGTCAAAACCACAACGAGATATCACTTCACATCTGTCAGAATGGCCATCATCAAAAAGAACACAAACAAATGTTGCTGAGAACGTGGAGAAAAGGAAACCCTCATATACCCTGATGGGAGAGTAAATTGGTGCAGCTACTGTGGAAAACAGTATGGAGGTTTCTAAGAAAAACTAAAACTAGAATTACCATATGACCCAGCAATTCCACTCCTGAATATATATCCAGAAAAAACAAAAACACTAATGCAAAATGATACATGCACCCCAATGTTCACAGAGGCAACCTAAGCGTCCGTCCATCAACTATAGATGAATGGATAAAGAAGATGTGGTATACATACACAATGGAATACCACTCAGCCATTTAAAAAAAGGAAATTCTGCCATTTTCAACAACATGGATGGACTTGGAGGGCATTATGCTCAGTGAAATAACTTAGAGAAAGGTAAATACTGTATGATCTCACATGTGGAATCTAAAAAACACAACGAACTAGTGAATATAACAAAAAAAAGACTCACAGAGAAAGAGACCAAACTAGTGGCTACCAGTGGGGAGGGGGAAGGGGCAATATAGGGACAGGGCAGTAAGAGGTACAAACTATTCTGTATAAAATTAGCTACAAGGATATATTGTACAACATGGGGTATATAGTCAATATTTTATAATAACTATAAATGGAGTATAACATTTTAAAATTGTGAATTACTATATTATACATCTGTAAGTTATATAATATTGTACAGCAACTATACTTCAATTGAAAATATTGATGCAAAAGTCACAGTTGCACTGGATTAACGTGCAGACGCATTCGTTGAGTTTTATTAAACCTGCCCATTCAGGAGCTTCAGCAGGTTTGGAGTTACTCCAAACTGAATGATGTGAGCCCTGGCTCTGCCCTCCTCTGTGTGACCTGGGCTAAGATACTCAACTTCTCTGAGCCTCACTTTCCTCCAAAGGCCTGATGGAGCCTCCACGTGCTATTCTGGACGCCAGAGCACGTTCACTGGGATGACGGCTGAGGATACCCAGCAAAAACCGCAGGCAGTGTGGGTGGTCAAATGTCCACCTCCTCACTCTCTACCTGCTCCATAAGTTCTAGGTGATCCCTTTCCTTTGTATTCGGGCTGTTGCCCTCTGTTCACTGACAGAGTCCTTGGAAATGAGCCCATATCTGCATATGAGGGTTTTCTTCTTCATTATAACAGGATGCTGCAGGCAGATAATCCCGGTTCCCCAAAGAACCTTCAGCACAGACCCAGGTTTCTTTAAGCTTTTCAAGGGCACCTTCTTAGATCCCTCAGCTAACACTTTTAAGGGACATTTGCAGCCTAAAGACAACTGCACATAGGTACCTTGATGTGTAAGGTTTGTTGTCAAGGGATCTTTTTTTCCCCCAGGTTAATCACTAATTCACTTTTAGAACAGTGATTGTGAACTCATGTTTCCCAGAATAATTGTTTCAGTTTGCAGTGACTTGCTGTTGATTTCCAGTCAGTTTTCTGTCAGTTTCACAGACCATTTCAAGAACATTCTTATATTTATACCAAAGAATCTAAAAATCAGTAAGACCACTCTCCTGTTCAATACAATTAAGAAAAAAGTATTCAATAGGCAAAGCTAGAGAGCAACGAAGTTAATCGGGGAACGAGAATCCCACACAGAGGCAGGCAGTCAGCATTTAGGCTCAAATCAGTCACATGTTAGGCCTACAGATTCTTTCTTTCTAAAAACCTGGGAACCATTCTGGGGCACCCCTACCAAACTTTTTTTCTTATTGAAGTAAAGTTGATTTACAATGTTGTGTTAATTTCTGCTGTACAGCAAAGTGATTCAGTTTTACATACACACACACACACACACACACGCACATACACATTCTTCTTTATATTCTTTTCCATTATGGCTTATCACAGGCACCTACTAAACTTTATCAAGGATGCAGCCCATAAATAACTTCATCTCTGATGCTGTGAGCTTCCTTTGTGTCCTAGTAAATCTTTGCCCATTAATCACAGCAAGTCATGGTAGCCAACACATATGGTGCTGACAATATGGTATCATTCTTTTAAAAAATGTGCCTATTTTAACTCACTTTAATCCTCACGATAATCCTATGAGGTTGGTATTATTATTACCACCATTTTACAACAGGGAAAGTCTAGGCACAGATAGTTTAAGAAACATGGTCTAGGTCACAGAGCCAGGAAGAAGAAGAGCCAGATTCAAATTCAGACAGGCTGACCTCGGGATTCTTCAGCTAATCGCTACCCTATGGTGCTTCAAGTGTCTTGGAAACAAAGATGCTCAAGGTAGATAATCCTCACTGTTTCTACCAGTTCTTGCTTCAAATCAATGATTGCACGCGTGTCAATCACAGCCTCACACCATCACTTCAACTAGCATCTAATCCTTCCTTTTTACTTTAAAATGTGATGTCCTATTTTTAAAATATCTTTATACAAACAACAGATTTCCTCCTCACTCCCAAGCAATGTGCTTAATTGAATGTCAATGCCCATCGGGATGTTAGAAACAGATGCCATAGGTAGGGCCCATGGTTCATGATTCAGATATTACATTCTCATATCTTCTAAATTCTGCTTTACACAAATGATATAAAGAAAAACAGCTTCTCCAGAGCTATGCAAATTGATTTAATCCTGCTTAAGTTCCTACGCATTTCCCTGCTTTTTTCTTCAAGCAATTTTCACTTGATTTAGTATATAATTGAAATATCAAGAGCTAATGAACAAAAAAAAAGTAACTCTTAGGCTCCACTCAATGATCTACATAATAATTATGGTCAAAAACAAAAACTGTTTATCGTAACCAGGACCAAAAGACCCATCAATATGCCAACAAAAAAAAATGAATGAACAAATATCATCTGAATTAAGAAAAGTAGAAAAATAATTCTGATCTTTAATACCATTCATTCTTTTCAGCTTATAGATTCATCTAAATTAGGTGGGGGGGGGGGGGGAGCCCTAGGCAGCATCAGGTTTTGGGGAAACGGAAGAGTAGAACAGATGGTCTTATCGTCAGTATCTGATAGGTGGGCCAAGTACGTTCCTGTGTCAGAGAACCCGTGTATCATAATACTCTTGAACTTCAAGGAACTCACAATCCAGCAGAGGAATCTAAATCCTCCACGAACATATCAAGTTAACTCTCTCTCTCAGACCCATGTGTATGCACACACACCAATCAGCTCTCATTACAGATTTATTGTTAACATGAACTCAGAAACGCAAGACATTTCATACAGTTGCTGTGAGCAAAGATATTTATTTTAGAAGCATCCAGCATGTGGTAAGAACTCAACAAATCCTGTCACTACCATCCACCTGAGAAACAGACAACAAGGTAAACACCTATTGCTGGGTCAAAGACTTTCTATAAGCTAAAAGGCATATATAATCATATTGTTAAGTTTACTGTTTGTCCCAATTTTCTGAAAATATGCTAAAGGGGTTTTTGTTAAAAAACTATCCACAATGTAATCACTCTAGCATATTTAAAATATTTTTTGTGTATTTTCTAACACGTCCACACAGACTAGTTCAGACAGTGGCCCCTCATTTATAGCATTCATTTATAGCTAGGGTAGGTTACTACCCCAGCAAATGTGTGGGCTTTTACTAAGGAGGTGTGTTAGGTGCCAGAAACCAAAAGACTACCTGACAGGCCCTGCTCTCAAGGAGGTCTTGTTATAAGGGAATATTTCTAGATTTGTGACTTGATTTATTGCTTCATTCCTGAGCATAGTTCATTTTCTATGATGTTTTCTGCAGTTTGACCATTTGTCATCATTAGATAACCCAGGGCAAGCCTTTGTTTTAGGTTTATAGTATGGGATCTAAATTTTTTGCTCCAAACTGCCATTTTTCTACACCCACATCATTCATGATAAGTTCTAATGTCTTACTTGGGAGTAATTATTTGATATTAAAATAGACTCAACTTGCTAGCTGGCGATTTCTCACCTGCCCTCTGGGTTTCTGCTATTTTATGTGTCCCCAGCACCACATCGCCTTAAGGATCAGTGTGTTAACTTGGGCTTTAGTATTTGATAGGTTAAGCCCTCTCCCCAGATCTGTTGTTTCAGAATATACTATTGGCCTTTCTGGCCCATTTATTTTCCAGATGAATTTTAGAATCACAGCAAGATTTCAATGAAGATGTGTTTTACTTTAGGGAACAAAGCTTAAGGGTGAGGAGGGAAGGGCATTGAAACATAGAAATGGAGAAAGTAACAAAATGGGTTCCCCCATCCCAATTTAATTAAGAAAGAAATAAATGGATACTGTGTAGAAGACTTTTAATAGTCTAACATTTAGAAGAGTTCAAACTGTCTGAAATAAAGGTCCTGGCAGTAAAAGACTGAGTTCCTTTCTGATTGCATCCTGCTTGCAACAACTGGCTTCGACTGGGTCTAGTTCATTAAAAATAAAAGGGGAAAAATGGCTAATAGCAAATTCAAGAGGGTATCTTGGCTCTCAGTAATTTAATTCTAAATGTGAATAACATGCTTATTAAGAATGGAAGGTCACTCTCCCAAAAATTTCCCCAAAGGCACAACTGCCAAATTGACTTCTGATGCCGTCTTTACAACATTATTAATTCACTGACATAATAAAGCTGGTGAGGGAAAGCTTCGCGTTTGCCTCACAAAGGGAGCTGCCAGCGCCTGAGAGAGGACCTTGCATGTTTCCTAGAAAAGTGACCTGAAAAAATAAAAGTCAGCGTACATTAGGAAAAAAAAAAAAAAAAAAAAACTGTCTTGATAAAGGACTAAAAATGCTTTTCTCTGGCTTTTGGGAAAAGCCTACCAAACTGCTTCCCTAATTCTACCACCTCACAGATTCTGCTTTGTCTTCATGCATGAGCAACAAAGCGTCCTACGTTCAGCAGTGCAGAGAGGGCTGGTCCAGGGTAAACGCCCCCCCCCCCCCCCCCCCCCCCGGCACTGGGTCTACCAGCAAGCTGGTCTGGAGAACAGGCAGCACCTCCTCGGAGGTTCTCCATGGCAACCGCTGAAAGGCACCTGGCATGGAAGTTGGCCTCCAAAGCATGACCTGGCAGCAAACTCTAATTAAATGAAACGTGACCACTAAATGCTTGTGGATCTTAACTTGTCTCAAGTTCCAGACTTGGACAGCAGGTTGAAACCTGCTATGATCGTAAACCGCACAATCGATAGCTTTTAGAAGGAACTTTTTCTACCTAGGTTGCCAAGGGTCATCTGCTCCTCCTGTCTGAGAATCACCACGTCTTGCAGATCTGCCCCCGGAGACTCACGGGCTTTCCCAGATCCTGAAGGGGCCACCCCCCAGGTCCCACAACCTGGAAAGGGAAACCGTTTGTGAAACAGCTTTTAATGAAATGGATCACTCATTCAGTTTTTTACCATTCATCTTCCTTCATAAACTTTCCTCCTATAATATATCCTTCTGCCTTTAATTTTTTACAAGTACCAAAAGTAAGTAACGATGTAATAATATCATCAACTCTTCCATAGGTACCAATGCCCTTCATCCACAGGGCACCAGGACAGACTGTAGTAGCTCATGGGCATCAGGGGACCAGCAGGCTAAGGGAACTTGGCGAAGGGGGAGCTCCGAAAGAGATGTATAGGAGGGGCTTATTACAGATTTGGGTTCTGTTAGGTGATTTGGGGGAAGGTTCACGGAAGCGTGAGTTTGCTCTGGATTGAGAGCTGTCAGAAAGCAGAGGCGAATCTGTGATTGGGGGTCTCGGTAATTTTATCGACAAGATGGAAAGACCAAAGTAAGGGACAATCTTCAACAATAAAGCAGAGCAGTCACCTGTATCAGCCAGGGGAGGAGAGCACGTGCTCACGTCTGTGGCTTGGACATCGGTAATTCCTCATGTGTTATCTGCCTATATGGTCAACTTGCAAATTCGCAGACATTTTTCAAATAATACAACTTAGGGAATCGTTAACGAAAGCCAGGTAACTGTCTGCTGAAGTGGCCAATCAGTCGTTCAACCAGCTGTGATGCACTAAGACGATGGTCTGAACAGCCATGCCCGTGGCGGGAGGTCAGGGGGTCCCGCACATTCAGGTGCCTCTGTCGGTGCCCAAGCCTCCCCTGAATTCAGGACTCCGAGCCATAAAACCGAAATCTTCTAGAAGATGACAGGATCAGTTGAACATGAAAGAACAGGAGAACCAAACCTTGAACCCTGACAAGGGAAACATCACGAAAAGGCAAAAGACATGCATCCCAAGCATATTACAGAATGGCATCTGCTACCTCTGGGTCATGTCTGACTTGTAGCAACTGCTCTGCAGAGAAACTCTGAACGAGGCTACATGTTAACTCACACGGCAGGTGTGTCCCAAATAAGCAAGACCAGGCATCCCACGATAACCTTAACTAGCCCACCCAGGTCATTTTACTCACAGATTCTAGTAACATCACGTGTTATCTTCAGTATTTGTGTGCTACACGCATCATCAATGTTTTCTTCCCATTTCAGAGACTGCCAGCTGAGGGCTTTAAGCCTGGATCTAATCTACAGACCTGATTTATTTCGGCCATGCAGTACTCCTGAAACATCATTTCCAACATGTCAAAATCAAGAGATTTTATGTAAAAATCTAGGTTTCTGCCTTCTTTTGAAAAATCAGATTCTGGGACAGTGGCCCTGAATTCCCACATGAAACAAATGGTTGGCACTGGTTAGTGGCTGCTCCCTTAGAAGGAGAAGGTTCTGCCTTGGTGACAGTCCCCACCTGGCCACCACATTCACATGTGTCACCATCCCACCCCATAGGCACCTGAGCTTGTGAAACAGAGCAGGACCCTACGGGGCCTTCCCAGGACAGCCCACACCCACGCTCATACGCACGCCCACGCCCACACCCCGGCAAGTCCTCCACATGTTTCTTGTCTGTAGACAAATTTTAGTCAGAGAATAAATTTAATCAGAGAAATGAAGAAATACAGAAGCAAAGGAAAAATAGTCAGGACAAAAAAATAATAATAATAATTTAGTCATTAAACAAATGACCTTGACCTTCAGTTCCTCCTCAAGGCCTACAGATAATACTCTGAGCCATATCCTGTGAGCTGTCTTGTAGATACAGAAACCCTCACCAGGTGGAAGGAGTTAACTCCATGATGACCAGACTGTAGCCATGACAGAAGCTGCCACAATTCCGAGAACTGGCCTCAAGGAAACGGGAACAAACCGACCCTGGAACTGCAGACTAACTGCACTTAAATCAAGATGACGCTCATCAGACCACCCGTCACCAATTTCAAGATGACTGTCAGAGCCGACTGTGCTGTTTTCTGCAGGTAGCCCCCTCCCTCCACCTATACACCCCTGAAACTCCCCTTTAAAAGCTCTCAACCCCTGATTGGCGAGGGGGGCGGGGGGGAGTTGGCCTTTAGACACAAGTCTGCTTTCTTCCCAGGTTGCCAGCCTCCTGGATAAAGAAACCTTTTCCTTTCTACCAACACCTGCCTCTCGATATTGGGCTTTCGAGTGGGGAGCAGCCCGACGGACCTGACTTCAGTTAACACTTGCTACTCCCGCTTTACAGAAAGAGACACAAAGTTGGTTTCTAGGATGGGGGGGGGGCGGAAATGTGCACATCAAACTGTACTGCTTCTAGGACTTTGCCATTCTCAACACCCCACACGTCTCCAGACGAGGCATCTGGAAGAGACAAACATTTCCTGCTCTGTGTTCACACTTTGGTTTCCTGACCGGAACCCCACAGATTGATCCTCAATTCATTTCATGTGGTTTTCTGGGGTTAAAAAACAAGTGTAGCTTCTACACTGGCTTTTTCCCAACCTCCTTAGATACTTTAAATTCTGAATTAATGAATAAAAAATACTTTAATACAGGTTATGAATTTCAGTAAGCAGAATCCATTGGGACTTTTAATGAAAGAAAAACCAAGAAAATAGCACAATTCACTAAGAATCAATTAAGTTGGCATTCTGGTTATAAGTGAAAGCTACATTTTAAGAACTACTTCACAGTAATGTAGGCTAACATCTGAGTGCTTATGCTTTGTCAGATACCATCCATACCCTTACATGCGTGGGCCTATTAGTCCTCATAGCTTTCTTGGGGTACTGTGTTATCCCCATTTTACAGATAAAGAAACTGAGGCACAGCATGTTTAAGTAACGGGCCCCAGGTTACACAGGACGGAGTCAGGATTTCAACCCAGGCACTGACTCTGCCTGTGATTTCCTGCTTTCGATTTCCTATTCCATTTACTGAAAGACTCTTGGAATTAACAAGCACTGTTGCACTTGGAAACAAGAGACTGTTCATCAACAGATGTTGAGATCAAGTGACCTAAACCTTGACGTCCTACTGGCTGGAAAAATGGCTGGCACTCCCAATTCTTTCAGCCTGTGTGTACACAAATATTTCTAAAACAAAATATAAATTACATGGGGTACCCGCCACATTCACTGCAATCAAGTTGAGCAAAGATTCATTTAAACTACAGGAAGTGGACAGTCAACTAATTATGTTGCAAGATCTGAGCATAGAGTGTTTCCTCCAGTGATCTGTTTGGGGCTGTGAACTTGGGGAACACCACGTGGACGCTACGGATCTGAGGGATCTGCGCCCAATTAATGATGTCAGACAGCGGCTGTCCCCCACCCCCAGGTGTGTCTCATTCCCCACCGTGAGGGGTCAGCACATTGGGGAGTATTTCATGTCACAAGTGCACAATGTCACTCTCTCCTGGCATCCCCAGTGCACCCCCGATGGTGTTTGACGGCAACAATACTAATCCTCTGAATGAGGTCAGGACATCCACTGAGGAAGCAAGGATACGAGCCCACTGTCACGGTGACAGACTGTCTCGTCACCATGTAATATAAGACACTCCGATTCTTCCACCCCCAGATACCACTTATAAAACACTCAGGTTTCACTGAGAGGTTAATACCTTCCACCCATTTGCATCCCCCCGACCCCCTGCTCTGTAAACCAGGCAATTGACATAACCCGGGACTGGGGCCAATTTTGAAGGCTTCTCTTGAGCACAGTGGGGTGCCAAAAGGTACCCCCATAGAGCACGTATCTGTTGAAAACATCTCAGGTTCACGGCATCATCAAAACACATGCCAGTGACAAGTATGTCATTGAACTACCCACACGGCGTCACCTGCAAAGAGCCTTAAAAGGGGGCCCCAGGGACAAAGGCAAGACACAGGGATTCGACCGTCTACAGCTACAACCCCGGGGCAGAGACTAAGGGCAGAACCGAGCTCTCCCAGTAGAAAGGTCTGCCACCCCAGGAAACCACACAGAGGGTGGGATCCCCACATTCTCAATCTTGCACAAGTGATTCAGCGCAGTGGCTTCACATGATGACGACTATTTTCAAAACTCTGCCACAGTCTTTAGAAGCAGTTCACTAGAAAGTGCACGTAAGCAAAACAGACTGCTTTCTAGTCACCCCTGAAAACAGTTTTGTTGGATTTGAGGCCAAGAACAATTCCTAAAGTACATTCCATCCTGCCTCATCCTCAGGGTACAGAGGGGGGAAAGCAAATGTCGCCACCTTCCCCCTAACTTTCCTTTTCAAGGCCAGCTCCTCGGGATGGGAAGAAGCCCTCATGGTCGGTGCTGAGTTCATGGCAGCTGATGCCTCACAGTTTGTCATGGCTATTTCGTGACTCTTGATACTATATATTTTTACAGAAAAACAGTAAGAAGATGGTATCTTCTGGAGAACTATGAACATGTGGGTCAACTCCAGATAGGAAATACCTAGAAGAAAGAATTTACAAATTTGGTGGTTGGTGGCATCATGGGGTCTGCACACCCACATCGAAACGCTGTGACATCATTCATGTGAAATGAGTCTTGTCATCGATAATATTCTGTAGAAGGACTTTGCACATTATAAAATTTAATCAGTCCATTCATATGATTTGACCTCTACCCTGTGACAGGCAGGAGTCTAGCTGGAGACACAGCAGGGAGTTTAAAAAAAAAAAAAAAAAGCCCTGCCTCTGGCCAGGGAGAATATTTAATATTAATTTGCTCAAGATAGAGGCTTTCAGAATCCCAAGATATTCCTTTCCCATCCCCCAAGTCCACTCCCCCCAATCCCATCAGTTTCACCTTCTGCGTCTTTCCTGCCAATCCCCAAGGTCTCAGCCCTGCACCTCCATCATTCCACGACCCTGGCGCCACTGTGTCCCCTCCATCCACCCTCCAGGCGTGCAAATCTGGACAGAAGGCGTCACTGGGAAACATGCTCCCTGCTCAGAGCCTTCTGCAAAAGCTCTATTTAAAACGATTATCTGCGTATCAAGATAGCGTGCATTTCTGCCTTCCCCCTAAGCCCTGAGTCCCCTGAGAATAAGAGGCTGGCCACTTCTTTTTATCCTTCTCCAAGGCAGAGAGCCTCTGGTAATAATGGCAACTGTTTCCAATAGGGCAGGGGTCTTGGTCCACGGCCTGTTAGGAACCGGGCCGCACAGCAGGAGGTGGGGGGGGGGGCGAGCAAGCGAAGCTTCATCTGCCTCTCCCCATCGCTCGCATCACCACCTGAACCATCCCCAGAACCCCTTCCCAATCCGTGGAAAAACTGTCTTCCACGAAACCGGTCCCTGGTGCCAAAAAGGTTGGGGATGGCTGCGATAGGGGCTGTGAAGACACTACAATTTCTACACAAAGGAAAAATGCAAAATTGGAGCAAGCATGGCTGATCAAGGCTTCCTCCAGCCCGGCTCAGCCCAGCTTTGCAGGCCCTCTCACGCCCCAGCAGATAGCTTTCCCCAAACCACAGAACACAAGCTACTCTACGGAGTATTACAAGGATTCCATGCTCAGCTAAGTTTGCAAAACCCTGGATGAAACCAATTGCAGCGGGTTTCTTGGCAGGAGGACATCTCAGAGACCTCAGCACAGTCGTGTGATCAGAGAATCTCCAACAGGAGAATTTGGACATGGCACCCACAAATCCCCCCAGCCACAATCACTCTTTCTCAAGGCACACCTGCTCACAGCCTGCAGCACAAATACCTAGCAGGACACTCCCCACATGACGGCAATTTCCTTTAAGGAAGAGTTTCTCCCGCCTCATTTTCCCCCCTGTGCTTTCTCTCCAATTCATTTTCTCAGGCTTAACCCTCCCCAATTTTAGCCCACTTCTGTCCCGCATCCCCCCTTATTTCCACAGCCCTCTGTATGTCTTGCTTATGAGTCTGCACTTTTAAAATGTTACGTGGGTCCCCCTCCCTTGAACTGAACTTGGTGAGCGTGGTGATGTGGGCTTATCTCCCCAGCACAGAGCAAAGCCCCCCTACCACATAGTAAAGTTGAGTACAAGTTGACCAACACTAGTCAGATAGAAACAGCACACACACAGCAACGCAAATTCACTTTCTTCCTAGTTTTGTAAGCAATGCAAATTCACTTTCTTCCTAGTTTTGCTCCTGGTACTTTTTTAAATAGAAGGAACACTTCTCAGAGAAACTTCAGGACGCATTTTGCTGCTTCTTTAAAAAAAAAAAAAAAAGTGCTCATCAATGATTGGGTAATTGTATTTTTTGTGTTTACAGCTTCCAAACCAATGGCTAACCATGATGGTAAGTGTCAATGAGGTGAGTCTTCATAGTCCTGACTTCCCCAGGAGACCTATGCCGGTCAGAGACCAACGAGTTAAAACCGTAATTCTATGTCAACTTGAATAGGTGCAGAGGAGGCAAGTGGAAGAAGGGCATGGCACAGGTCTTCTTTCCAATGTTTTCCACTGAAAACAAAATGCAAAAAGCACTACCACAGGACGCAGCAGCAAAAGCAAACCAAACATAGACTTATTTTCAATATGCCACTATTTGGTACGGGAGAATTTGAAAGAAAACATCAGTTCCAACTTCCTACAAGAGTCTTAAGAGATCGTTGTAGTCATAATTGAAAAGCCTTAAGAAAAACTACTTCATTAAAATTTCAATTTTTGTTATAGTTAGATGTAGCTTGAGTTTATGATGTGTTAGAATTTTATTTCTGAACGACCACTTTATAGTGCGGACAAACTGAACACACAACTCCTAACAGCACTTACTGTCGTCGAAGCAGAATGTCGCCATTTTAAAGGGCTAGAGACTTAGTATTTACTTTTCAGAAATGATGAATATTCATGAGTCCAACTGATTTGATGCCTACTCCATCAGCAGCACAATTCCCAACCGTAGCGACGGTCCCCAGAGAAAACCTAACGGCTTTTCTGACAGCTCATTTGGAGATGCCGTCTCCTGAAACATCTGGAGCTAAAAGTAGAGACAGCGCAGGTCCGTGTCGAGCTTGACTGAGTTAATCCTTTCAGCTCTTACATTTTCTGGTGAAGTTTTGTAGACTTTGAGAGACAGCATTCAAGTTCATTTCTTCTTGACCGCTTTTAATATTCAAGTGTTTTTTCCATCAACAAAAGGTACTTGCAAGGTACTCTTCACTATGATCTTGATTTAGCTGATGCTACATTACAACCAATTTACCCCACACCTCAATTCCTGGGATGCAGAACTTTCCCAAAGACAAACTGACATCAAGAGGCTATTACATCATCACCATCATCATCACTGTCATCTTACTGCTGTCACTGAAAGGGCAAAGTAAGAAATTAATTTTGATGCCCACATCTAAGATCTGTAAAAAGACAAAGAGGTGATCTCGCTCACGCGCTCTGATGCGTTTCATATTCTTGTTCTCTCTCTCCCTCTCCCTCCCACCCCGTTCTCTGGAAGAAAAAAAAAAAAGTCAAGGCTGTAACTCAAACCACTGAGTCTGGTGATAGATTTTATCCACGCTTCATTTTTAGAAATCACACTATAGGATGAATTCCCTTAGAAGCAATGAACGTGGAATATACAATGAACACTCCAGGAAGCAATGAACTTCTCTGCATGCCACGCTGAAGGAGAGGGCATTACTTACCAGGCGTGAACATTCGAACCTCAATCTTGACTCTATTTGTAAAAAAGAGCACACCCGGTCAGATCGACTTCGATCTCTGAAGGGTATTATAACGGATGTCACCAAGCTCAAGAGGAATCTAACTTCACCTTTCTTTGCTAATGGGAATAAGCAGAGCCTTGAGCAAACCAATCTGCAGGATCCCCCTTCTTCATTCAATACTTTGGAAATCAGTCAAACATTCTTAGACACTAAATATACCCCCATGACTCAGCGCTTTCACTTAAAAGGTTGAATTACAAACAACTGATCACCTAATCATAAAAGCATCACCACCATCAGCAGTAGATAAACCATGCGACTCTGAGAGTGTCTTCCAAACCTCCTCCCTGGGGAAGTGACGACAACCTGGAGGGTAAGCAGAGGACCCCACTTCCCCCGAGAAGAGCAGCTTCCCACTTGAGCTGGAGACTCAAGAAGGCCCCTCGGGACTTCTCTGGTGGCACAGCGGTGGTTAAGAATCCACCTGCCAATGCAGGGGACACGGGTTCGAGCCCTGGTCCAGGAAGATCCCACGTGCCGCGGAGCAACTAAGCCCGTGCGCCTCAACTACTGAGCCTGCGCTCTAGAGCCCACGAGCCACAACTACTGAGCCCACATGCCACAACTACTGAGCCCACGTGCCTAGAGCCTATGCTCCGCAACAAGGGAAGCCGCTACAATGAGAAGCCCGCGCACCGCAACGAAAAGTAGCCCCCACTCACTGCGACTAGAGAAAAGCCTGCGCGCAGCAACAAAGACCCAACACAGCCAAAAAAAAAAAAAACTGGAAAAAAAAAAAAAAAAAAGAAGGCCCCTCATCACGGAAGACATAGACGCCCACTCTTCCTCCAAATCTCTGCTAAATGAAAGCTGCTCTCCACAGGGCTGCCCCCATACAGCCCAGGATTCCACCATCCATCTACCCCCTGTTCCTCCCCTCGCCCCCCACCCCCAGTGAGTCACTCCCGTGCTGTGACCTCATCCACGGCCTGCAGAAGCCAACCAGGTACAAGACAGCGTGAGGTGAAGGACAGGAGCTTTAGGGCAAAAACCAGGTGAGCTGTGAACAATACACAAAGCTGGAAGAAGTGGAGAGATGATACCTATGTTGACGGTAGCAGCATTGTCTAAAAGCCCTTTAAAAACACTGTAATAATGTTCCACAGCCACTATGAGGTAAATCGGCCTCAGCTGAGAAAGTATCATGCACAGGACAGCTACAGCCTTGGTCCTCTCCAGCTTGTGAATGAAGCAGGACCCACCAGGTTACTTTTTTCCCATACAAGCAGCAAGTTTTTTCTTTGAGAGTCGATATCATCATCAACCAGCACTGGACAAAATGACGTTGCATAAACAGAAAGTTTAGATGACATCAAATACAGAAGCCTCTTCCCCACATCAACTTAGGATCAAAAATATAAACATATCATGGAGTGGACCTAAGCACGTTACAGTTACCAGTGGGTAGAACTGTCTCAGGTCTTTAAAAAATATTCTAAATCTACACTGTCCTATATGGTAGCTACCAGCCACACATGGTTAGTTATACGTAAATTCAATAAAATAGAAAGTTCAGGTCCTCAGGCGCACTGGCCACATGTGACTAGAGGTTGCCATGGTAGTGGACAACTCGAGTGAACGTCTCCATCCCTGCAGAATGGGACACTGCCACTGTAAGTCCTGAAGACTAGTTTCTCCCCATGGAAAAAATCACATATATAGTATTCTCTTATTAAACAGTTACTTGGGAAATGTATTTCGCTTGCTGGGTCAGAAATTGAAAAGGAAATCGCACTAAGCTCTCTCGGTCTCTGAAAACCCATCGTCAACAACTCAAGATGAGTTTGTTTTTTGCAGAAATAGAGACATAGATGTAGAGAATAAACTTACGGATACCAAGGGGGGAAGGAGGGGTGGGATGAACTGGGAGATTGGGATTGACATATATACACTATTGATACCATGTATAAAACATATAACTAATGAGAACCTACTGTATAGCACAGGGATCTCTACTCAGTGCTCTGTGGTGACCTAAATGGGAAGGAAATCTAAAAAAGAGGGGATATATGTATACATGTAACTGATTCACTTTGCTGTACAGCAGAAACTAACAGCATTGTAAAGCAACTATACTCCAATAAAAGTGAATTTTAAAAAAAGAATAAAGCAGTAGAAACAGAACTTATACAGACATGTTACCTAAATCGAGACAAGCAAAGGAATACATAAGTCTAACAGAAAAAAGAAAAAACGGAAGATGCAATTATGCTGTAAGTTACAACAAGAGAGGCCCCTCACGATGAAGGCTGTGGCCTCCAGCACAGCCAAAGGCCCCTGAACAAGACTTAAGCCCCAGAAAATTCTCCAAGTCAGTCCCCAGAGCGGCCACACTGCTCTTGTAAATTAAAATGAAGGATGAGAAGTAGAAATCTAAGGACGTCTCAATAAATGATGCAGTGGCCTTTGGTATGTCTAGCGTATTCATAAACATCCTGCTTGTCAGCTAATCAGATTGCCCAAGCTCTCAGTCATCACTACATTTGTCTGATTATCACCAACGTCTATTAGTAAGAAGCATATTTTACACGTGTCAACGTAAGGGCTGCCTGCAGATTTCCTGCAGAGCCATTCCCTCCAGGAAATATCTGGAGGAGTTTTCTATCCACTGGAGGACATAAACGCAGCTAGCTGCATGGGCAAAGCACAGCTCCATCACTTCAGATTGTTAGCCTGGAGCCAAGCTTCATCCATGCAGGATGAACACGGGTGCGTGTAAAATGAGGATTAGGGCTGAGGCATATCGGCCAGGAAACTGACACTGGGAAGTCAGTGTCACACCAAATAAACGTTGTCAGATCAAGAGGGAAAGGGCTTAGTGTCCTCTGATTGGCCATCTCTACGGAGACCTGCCACTTCTCTTGGACACATGACCATAACTGGGGACTGGGCTTTTTCGCCAGTGGGTCTGTGTGAGTTATAAGTTGTTCTGTGAACACGTGATTTCCCACTAATTGTGAGCAAAACTAGAAACATTTCAAGGCCACAAAATTAAACCTCTGAACCACCTAGCTTTGGCTTTATGTGACCATATGGTCTCAATTCACTTAGAAATAAAACATTAGAAGGCAGGCACCAAAAAAATCCTAGGCATGGTTTTCCCTCCCAGTTCCTTGGTTCAGGGAAGGGAAAAAAAAAAAAGTTGTCTTTAACAGCATGAGGTGGTGTGCAGGTCTATGATAGAATAATAAGAATGGCTTTCTTTGAAAGGAATTGCCAACACAAAGCTTTCAGTACTATAAATACATCACCCTTTCTAAGGTCGTTGATTTTGCCATAAAATTAAACTCTGGCTGCCACATGAACTGCAACATTACATTACCCCTTCTTCCCCACATCTTAAATTCTCTCTCAAATATCAAAATAATAAAAATATTAGTATAGAAGTTGTCATAGAAAGAAGACCAATTTACATTGTATGTTAAGCCAGCATTTCTTCCTTTGAGGTCAGGGGTTTTATACTGGAAAATAGAAGCCACAGTGGCCTAAACAGAGAGATGAACCAGAGGGAAAGCCTGTGGGTGGGAAGGAGGTGGGTGACCATCCAGAGAAAAGAGATTCGAACACAAGAGGACACTCTGATAGGCCCTGCCGTCTAGTTTATACTACCTCCTTCACACCAGAAGGTAGTCTCGCCAAAAGCTATAGTGAATTTCAGCATATTAAACGTATCATCCAGCCTAATGCAAAACAGTTGGCAGCTCTTCAAATATCAAATGAAACAGAGTAAAGATGTTTATGTTTTGAGCTGTTACTTCAAAGTGAAAGAATATTCCCAAAGAAGATTAGAAGAAAGTAATTTATGAAGACTACTACAAGACTGAATGACTGATTAAGGAAAATAATTTAGCATGAAAAAAAAAATAAAAGGCATCCAAATCAGAAAGGAAGGAGTAAAACTGCCCCTATTTGCAGATGACGTGATATTATATATAGAAAAACCTAAAGACTCCACCAAAAAACTGCTAGAACTAATAAACTAATTCAGTAAAATTGAAGGATACAAATCAATACACAAAAATCTGTTGCATTTTTATACATTAATAAAGAACTATCAAAAACATAAATTAGGAAAACAATCCCATTTACATCTGCATCAAAAAGAATAAGATATCTAGCAATGAATTTAACCAGAGGTGAAATACCTGTACACTGAAAACTGTAAGACATAATGAAAGAAATTGAAGAAGACACAAATAAATGGTAAGATATTCCATGCTCATGGATTTGAAGGATTTATATTGTCAAAATGTCCATACTACTGAAAGTGATCTACAGAGTCAATGCAATCTCTATCAAAATTCCAATGGTATGTTTCACAGAAGTATGGAAAAAAATACGTAAAATTTGTATGGAGCCACAAAAGACACTGAATAGCCAAAACAATCTTATGAAGAACAAAACTAGAAAACAAAGCTCTCTGATTTCAAACTTCATTACAACGCTATAGTAATCAAAACAATGTAGTGTTGACATAAAAATAGACACATAGATTAATGAACAGAATAGAGTCCAGAAATAAGACCATGCATACATGGTCAATTAATTTATGACAAAAGATCCAAGAATATACAATGGGGAAATGACAGTCTCTTCAATAAATGGTGTTGGGAAAACTGGACAGCCACAAGCAAAAGAATGAAACTGGGCCACTATCTTATACCATATACAAAAACTAACAAAAAATGGGTCAAAGATTTGCACGTAAGACCTGAAACCATAAAACTCCTAGAAGAAAACAGGCGGTAATCTCCTTGACATCAGTCTTGGTGATGATTTTTTGGATTTGACACCAAAAGTAAAGGCAACAAAAGCAAAAAGAAGTGGGACTACATCAAACTAAAAAACTTCTGCACAGCAAAGGAAACCATCAACAAAATGAAAAGGTAATACACCAACTGAGAGAAAATATTTGCAAATCATATCTGATAAGGGGTTAATATCCAAAATATATAACAAACTCATATGACTCAACAGCAAAAAAACCGATCCAATTAAAAAATGGTAGATGACCTAAATAGACATTTTTCCAAAGAAGACATACAGATGGCCATCAGGTACATGAAAAGATGCTCGACATCACTAATCATCAGGGAAATGCAAATCCAAACTACAATGAGATATCATCTCACACCTGTTAGAATGGGCATCATCAAAAGAACAACAAATAACAAGTGCTGGTGAGGATGGGGAGAAAAGGGAACCTTCAAGCACCGTTGGTGGGAATGTAAATTGATGCAGCCACTACTTAAGACAAAAATTAAATAAACTTGAACTACCATATGATCCAACAATTCCATGCTGGGTACCTATCTGAAGAAAACAAAAACACAATCTCAAAATGATATGTGCACTCCCATGTTCACTGCAGTGTTATTTACAATAGCCAAGATATGCAAGCAACCTAAATGTCCACTGACGGATAAATGAATAAAGGAAATGTGATATATACATATGTATATATATGAATATTATACATCCATAAAAAAGGAAATCTTGCCATTTGCAACCACATGGAATCTTAAACAAAAAGACCTCATAGATGCAGAGAACAAATTACTGGCAGCCAGAGGTGGGGAGGGGAGTGAGGTGTGGGCAAAACAGGTAAAGGGGGGGTCTAAAGGTACAAACTTTAGTTACAAAATACGTAAGTCCTGGGGATGGAATGTACAGCACACTGACTATAGTTAATAATACTGTATGTATATTTGAAAGTTGCTAGAAGAGTAGATCTTAAAAGTTCTCATCACAAAGAAAAAACATTGTGACTATGTCAGGTGATGGATGTTGACTGGACTTACCGTGGTGACCATTTCCCAAGGAAAAAAAGTGTCTCTCTACCCCCAGCCACCACTACCAGGCTCTATCTCTGTAGTCCACGCTGGCAAATATGCTGCACTGTTTTCACTTCTCCCTGCCTTTGTTCACCCTGACTCCTATTGTCTGAATACCCTTTCTTCCCTTCCTAATTCCAGTTGGGCAACACTACCTGTATCAGTCTGCTCCAGCTGCTGTAACAAAGTGCCACACATTGGGCAGCTTACACAACTCAAATTATCGTCTCACATGTCTGGAGGCTAGAAGTCCAAGGTCAAGGTGTCGGCAGGGTTGGTTCCTCCAGCGGCTGTGAAGGAGGGTCTGTTCTAAGCCCTCCTCACGCTTGGGCTGGCCTCAGGGCTCCCCGGCTTACACATGCCCATCTTCTCGCTGTGTCTTCACACTGCTTTCTCTCTGGGGTGTCCGGGTCCAAATTTCCCATTTTCATGAGGACACAGTCATACCGGATTAGGGCCCTTCTGATTACTGCTGCCAAGGCCCCATGTCCAAATAAGGTCACACTCTGAGGGACCGGGGGTTAGGGCTTTTATTGGGAGACATGATTCAACCCTCAACACTACCTCTTCTCCCACATCTTAGTGTAAATATTACATCAGAAACACCCTGATCCCTCATTTGATCTTGGGTATGACACTCTCTCCTGCAAGTGATCTTGCTGGGGCTTGTGACTCACCATCCTGTACCTCTTCTGTCATATTTATCCTGACTGGTCTGTCGCTCTCACTAGCCCATGGTCGTCTTGAGGACAGGGTTGACCTGGTCAGCTGCAGAGACTGTCCCTGGGCCCCAAGAAAGTCCTCACGGCAGGAACACATGGCTATACACTGTGGTGGCCTTCAAGTCCAGACATCATTTGACTCAAACTTATTTTTTAGAATAGCTAATTACATAATCAAAAAGAACAGAGGTTAAATTTTTTTCAATTAAGACTAGTAAAAATGCTATCACGAAGGCATAGGTTACATCAAGTGTCTTTTCTTGGTACAAAAATTGAAAAAAAAATTTTTTTTTCCCTAGATGCAATGTGACCCAATTGACTGGGATGGAGATGGCAGGGGGAAGTGTGTCCTCTCCTCTGGCCAGGCCACTCCAGCCTTCAGCGCCCTGACGCACACTCCGTCCTGTTGGATTCAGACGCGACCAGGGCTGGTGATGCCATCAAAGCTCACGAAGTTCTAGGAGTCAAGGTGCAAGTGTATTACCTGACAGTACAGTTCTACCTGTCAAATGAGCCGAGCATACGGCCTGGGCTGACCAAATTATCCAAGGTTGTCTATTAGAAGACTGCTTGGTGAACTTGGATTCAGGATACAAGGGAACTCCCTCCTATAATTTAAACATTTAACGGCGTCAGACGGTGTGGCTAGGTCTGTGAAGGACCTCCACAAAGCATGGCTGGACCCTCCTGGGCACCTCCCTTTGCTTGATTCAAACACCCATGCTATCGGCCTCTAAGGACCCGTATCATCCTTCCTTTTATACCAACTTTTTTCTCTTTGCTTTTTTCTTTTTTCCTTAATGTTAATTCCTTCAGTCACATTACAGTAAAGGCCCACTAGCCCAGGAGCCATTCATTCTCATTAAGAGAATGTCACACAACTTTGCTTTGATCCTTTATGTTAATCACACCGTATTTTCTAGAATTCAAGTTCTAGAATGTCTAGGATACTCCTGCCTCCTTCTGTGTCTTACAAGGGCCCCACGTGACCTGCTTCTGGTGCCTTAAGGCACCTTCTATGTCCTTTATAAACCACTTATTCCCTGTTGCCTAAAATTGCACCCAGCACCTAGTAGGTGCTCAATAAATTTATTCAACCAAAGAATTCAACCTCTTTTAATGAGCATCCAATCTTCATCCCTTGAGCTTGGATTGGAAAATCAAAACCACTGTAGATTCGATTTTGACTATAAGACATCTGAAACCTCAGAATAGCTAAGATACAGTTTTTTAAAAAAAAAAAACAAACTGGAACCAGGAGAGCCAGTGTCAGCAATTCTACTTAGTTGTGTGACCATCGATAAGTCACTTCTGAGCCTGATACATCCACGTGTGAGATGGAGACAGAGCTGCTGGGAGAGTTAAATAAAAAGAACTGAGTTATGTACCAATGCGTGCTCTTTGGTTCATAAGTCATTTAATTTCCACTTTCTTGGAGATCAACCCAAAATTCAAAGTAAGAGTCCAGTGATTAAAGAGACCTCGGCTTTTCCAAACATGCGATTGAATGAAGGCTCAAATCTCCCTTCTTGGGAAGGAGCACCAACCCACACAAGCTCTGGGGCAGCAAAGCTGTAATGAGACACCCACCAGCCAGCTTCCCCAAGACCCGCCTCCCCACTGCTCAAACCCATGGATGGTGGTTCCCACAAGAAGGTGTAATTTAAGCATCTCTGAATTGCTGAGGTCTGTGTATTTTAAAACCTGATGGCTCAATTAGCAGCTAGAGTTCAATCACTACAGCAGCATGTGTAATTTCAGACAATTACTTCACACCATGCAGGAAACTTTGGGTGTAAAGAGCCACGTTATTTTAAGTCACATTTGCCCTACTGAATTTCTATACCCTTTTTATTAAACAATGTTTTCAGGGACTGCATTTGAGGGATCTGATAAAAAGTTTCTCTCAAAGAGAACTCTCCTATGCAGTCGGTGGGAATGTAAATTAGTGCAGCCACTATGGAAAACAGTATGGAGGTTCCTTAAAAAACTAAAAATAGAGTCACCATATGATCCAGCAATCCCACTCCTGGGCATATATCCAGACAAAACTATAATTCAAAAAGATACATGCACCCGTATGTTCACAGCAGCACTATTTACAATAGCCAAGACACGGAAACAACCTAAATGTCCATCAACAGATGAATGGATAAAGATGTGGTACATATATACAATGGAATATTACTCAGCCATAAAAAAGAATGACATAATGCCCTCTGCAGCAACATGGATGGACCCAGAGCTTATCATACTAAGTGAAGTAAGTCAGACAGAGAAAGACAAATACCATATGATATCACTTACATGTTGAATCGAAAATATGACACTGGGCTTCCCTGGTGACACAATGGTTAAGAATCTGCCTGCCAATACAGGGGACACGGGTTCGAGCCCTGGCCCGGGAAGATCCCACATGCCGCGGAGCAACTAAACCCATGCGCCACAACTACTGAGCCTGCGCTCTAGAGCCCACAAGCCGCAACTACTGAGCCCATGTGCCACAACTACTGAAGCCCGCGTGCCTAGAGCCCATGCTCTGCAACAAGAGAAGCCACGACAATGAGAAGTCCACGCACTGCAACGAAGAGTAGCCCCCGCTCGCCGCAACTAGAGAAAGCCTGCGCACAGCAACGAAGACCCAACACAGCCAAAAATAAAAACAATAAATAAATTTTTAAAAATAATAAAATAAAATACAAATGAACTTACCTATGAAACAGAAACAGGCTCACAGACACAGAGAACAGACTTCTTGTTGCCAAGGGGGAGGTGGTGGGGGAGGGAAGGAGTGGGAGGTTGGGATTAGCAGATGCAAACTATTATATACAGGATGGATAAACAACAAGGTCCTCCTGCATAGCACCGGGAACTATATTCAATATCCTGTGATAGGGCTTCCCTGGTGGCGCAGTGGTTGAGAATCTGCCTGCCAATGCAGGGGACACGGGTTCGAGCCCTGGTCTGGGAAGATCCCACATGCCGCGGAGCAGCTGGGCCCGTGAGCCACAACTACTGAGCCTGCGCGTCTGGAGCCTGTGCTCTGCAACAAGAGAGGCCGCGACAGTGAGAGGCCCGCGCACCGCGATGAAGAGTGGCCCCCGCTTGCCACAACTGGAGAAAGCCCTCGCACAGAAACGAAGACCCAACACAGCCATAAATAAATAAATAAATACTTTAAAAAAAAATATCCTGTGATAAACCATAATGGAAAAGAATATGAAAAAGAATATATATGTTTAATTCAATCACTTTGCTATACAGCAAAAATTAACACAACCTTGTAAATCAACTACACTTCAATAAAGTAATTATTTTTTTTAATGGAAAAAAAAGAAAAAGAAAAAGGTTCTCTCTTCATTATGAACACTTTGTCTCTTGATGACTGGACCCCGGCTCGGGTGTCCCCCTAAGGAACAGTGTCTGATTCTCTGCAGCTGAAGCAAGTGCGTGTCTGGATCCACACCAATCTCTTTTCTTTCCATCACTAAATGTCTATCTTCTCATCGCCCGCCCTTCCTACTAAAAGTTCTTTCTACCCCAAATGTGACTACATATAACTGATCATGCACAATCCGCTGTTGCTGTGAAGTTTTCTTTATACCATTAAAGTAAAACATAACCTTCTTGAGGATTTAGAGACAGTTCAAATGCAAAAACCTTCTAGATCTTGGCCAATTCAAGTATGCCACAAGCAACACACTAGTGCACATGGAAGGGACCTCTTTTAAAATCAGACAGTTGTTAAACTTACAGGAGCTGAAAGAGAAGTGAAAACTTAAGAGGGGCGGTCACCAGGAAAATTGTACTAATCACTTTATTTGGGTAAATTGACTATTTTTCTGAAAAGCAGCTCACGTAGACAGGACCACCCCTGGGCAAGTGTAATTCACACAACTTGTACTGACCCAACTCATAGCAAATCATCAACGTGATCAACACATAATTGCATACATAACTCAAGTGCCCTTCGTACTTATAATTTGGGGAAATACTGTAATTTGTGCTTGGGAAGTGGATTGTTCAACCTTCAGGCAATACTTTCCAATACAGGTGCCATTAAAAGTACACACAAAGACTAACATCAAGTATTTGTCAAAGTTCACTGGGTCTCCTAACAACTTAGCAAAATGTAAATTAAACTGAGATGACACTTTTAAAGGTAAAGGACTTGTCTACAGTTACAAAAAATTAGAGTGTTAAGGTTATAACTCAATCAACCCGAGGCAGTTTCTATAATTTAATTTCCTCCAAATTCCTCTCCATTTTCACTTCCGTACTCATAAACCACAGGTATAAATAGGTGATAATAGGAACTTTGGCCCCTTGACTTAACTTACAGTCTCTTCCCAAGCTGTAAAAGGCATATATCAGGGGCTTGTACAGACCAGCAAAGGCAAGAAAACTGAGGGATATGCCAACTAGTCAAGTGGAAAAGAAACAGAGAAAAGAAAAAGCAAAACAGTTTCCCTTCAGAAAATATGCTTCTTAGGGATTCCGATTCAGTAAGTGTCTTAAGCACCAGCTACATGCAAAATATTTTAAAGATCTCTAACATTAAGAAATAATGTCTTAACATACAAGCTTATAGCCCTAAGGGGAATAAAGGCTAGCCCTCCACTGAATGATCAATATAGGGCAGAATAAACTCCCTAAAATGAGACATGGAAATCCAAATCTAGTTTGAGAGACTCGAGGATGAGGAATCAAGATAAGTCAGGAAGAAATGATGATTCACGTGAGCAGGATTAGGGCGAGTGTTTTAGGAGCGAAAATCAGGAACAAAGTGAGAAGTTCATTCTTTCAGTATACTGAGTACCCATCATAACATAAGGCAGCATGCTGGATACTAAGAATATAATGGGGAGGGTTTGTTCAATAAGCCAACTCAGAATTGTAGGGAATAAGCAAGGCAAGATGGATTTGGACCATCTTTTGGGAAGCTTTCTACAACATGTGAAAAGTTAGAACAGTTTTGTTTCCATCAAGGAAAAAGCCTCCAGTGTCCCAAGTCCATGAAGGTGATAAATTCAAAGCAAAGAAAGAGAAATTGATCATAATGACACAATCAAAAAATGAAACTAATTAGAGAAACAACTATTTATATAGCAAAAAATATATTTAGCGAATTTATAGGATTTTTCGATTGACCTCTTCAAATCTTCCCTTGGAAAAAAAAATTAAGGAAAAAAAAAACCCTTTCATCACTTCTGAGTTGATACTGAAAAAAACGGTTAAAAAAAAGCTTTTTTTTTTATTCAAGTTTAATTTGGGGGGGTGGGTAGGGGGCGCATCTTAGAATATATTCTTTGAAATTCAGTTGCTCATAATTTATAAGAAAATATTAAAGATATTTGATTGAGAATATTTCTAACAGACTTAACACACTCATTTTTAAATGAGAAAATCTTTGCAAATCCATTTTTCTCTTACATGATGACTTAGGTCTGTAATGACCCTACAGTAAGTCCTATAAACATTTGTTTCAGATTATATCACTCTTTCCCAAAGTACGGGAGCGGGGAGAAGTGGGGCAGGACAAGATTCATTGCTTTTCTAGGTTTCAAATGTAATAATTTTACACCTCAACATTCCCACTCTTTTTTGAAAAATTTTATTGAACTATAGTTGATTTACAGTGTTGTGTTAATTTCTGCTATATGGCAAAGTGATTCAGTTATACATATATACATTCTTTTTCATGTTATTTTCCATTATGGTTTATCACAGGATATTGAATATAGTTCTCTGTGCTATATAGTAGGACCTTGTTGTTTATCTATTCTATGTATAATAGTTTGCATCTGCTGACCCCAAACTTCGAGTCCATTCCTCCCCCACCCTTCTCCGCCTTGGCAACCATAAGTCTGTTCTCTGTGTCTGTGAGTCTGTTTCTGCTTCGTAGATAAGTTCACTTGTGTTGAATCTTAGATTCCACATATAAGAGGTATCATACAGTATTTGTCTTTCTCTTGCATCAACATCCCCTCTTTTGTGATACCCTTTCTTCTCCTGGCTTCTACTCACCGTCACCCCTCACAAGGCTGCTTAGGTCATTCTGAACATTCCCATTTCTTTTTCTCTCTCCATAAGAAATTAAACTTGCCAGCTGCCAAAAGTCTGCTTAGCTCCACTTACACATCTCCCACTTGGCATATAAATTCCCTGAACGTCTTAATTTATAAAAATAACACCGGGTCAAGGTGTGATTGAATCATGTCCACAGGTCAAAATTCAAGGCCTGCTGTGGGTTTTAAAGACATCAAACTTTGGGGTACATTTGCTCTAGATTCAGTGCAAACTTGTTCTCTACAACTTCCAATTTTGACACCACCCTTTCCACACTTCAAAAGAAACAGATCTTCAGGTTCCTCGAGGGGAATCCATTGTCATATAAGCACTCCCACCACACCCCCCGCCCCAATTTCCTACTTCTGTATCAAGACTGGATTTGGTAAATATCAACATTAGCTGGAATGAAAAAACAATGGCCTCACTCTAAAAAGGTAGAATGATTTTGCGTGTGACCAAAAAAAAACTATGAAAATCTGTCAATAACACCTCTGATTGGGAAGAACATAGATTATAAAGGTTTTTTTTCTTTGTTTTTTCCTCTACAATTCAGTCTTTTATTTGAGTAACTGTTTTCAGTCATCGACTCGTTGCCATTATATAGACTTTGACACAAACTCAGAATCAGAAATGACCAACCGGAGTCTCTAGAGAAAGGGCATACAGAAAATATATTTTGCCCATTGAACTGAATTTATAATTAATGCGTATTTGCTGCATGATTACAATTTAAAACAAAATGTACAAGCTTACTTACTTCTTACTTAGAGGAAGAAGGGTTCCTCTTTTATTGTCTCAAAACTTGTAAACATAAAAACTCCATGTGCACATATGTCTTACAATACAGGAGTAAGAAGGCATTACGTGAATTTACTATATATGTGAATTACATTTTGGTAAAAAATAAAAATGCATGAAATAAAGCCCAAGAAAATTATACTTAAGAGAAAGGAACTGATCTCTTAGCTCTGCAAAGTCCCTCAAGAATTTCCAAGATCGACATTTACAAGCATTATCTGCCTGAGATAATACTTTAGGGAGTTAAACATACTTATTCTAAAAACCCAAGATAATGGCAAAGGAAGCACCAAGTAGCAGAAAAGGTTGCAGAAAATAAAAATAGAAACATGAATAGATGCAATCAAAACTAGGCCAAATCTAATGGTTCATTTGTCATCCAATGTTTCCACCAACACTCAGCCCAGGGAATGAGAAATCTGACATCTGACACACATAAGGAGATTTTAGACTTACTAACGCACAAGTTATATTAAGAGCATCTTTCCTGATTTTTAAGTAAATGTTTCTTGACACATCTCAAGGTACCTTCTTGTGTGCTGGAGAAGTGGGTAGATTCAAGGATAATGGGGATAAGATGGTTTCCCTGGGGATGCTGAGGCTAGTGGGAAGATGCTTGGACCGGTCCCTCTAACACAGCAATGGAAGCAACAGAACACAGGCTAGAGAGCAACACCAGTCATCCTTCTGCGGGGACACTGTTCAATCCTCACCTTACCTCCCTCAAAGGAACTTCCCATCATAAAGATCATACATTTCTTGAGGCTTCTTTTATTTGTTTAAGTCTCTTTTCCCTCTATAGTTTCACACAATTCTACTGAAAAAAAAATTAAAATGTCACCAGTGGGGCCAAGACATGGAAGCAACCTACATGTCCATCGACAGAGGAATGGATAGAGAAGACGTGGGATATACAACATACAAAGGAATATTACCCGGCCATAAAAAAGGTGCCATTTGTAGCAACATGGATGGTCCTAGAGATTATCATATTGATACTAAGTAAGGAAGACAAAGACAAATACCATATGCTATCGCTTATATGTGGAATCTAAAAAAAATGATACAAACGAACTTATTTACAAAACAGAAACAGACTCACAGACATAGAAAGCTTATGGCTAACAGAGGGGATAGCATGGGGGTGGGGGGGAGATAAATTAGGAGGTTGGGATTAACATATATATATACTACTATATATAAAATAAGTAAACAACAAGGACCTACTAGATAGCACAGGGAATTATATTCAATATCTTGTAATAAACTGTAATGAAAAAGAATACGAAGAAATATATATGTATAACTGATCACCTTGCTGTACAGCAGAAACACACAACTTTGCAAATGAACTATACTTCAATAAAAATGAATGTCACCACTGGTTCACTGATTTCCAGTTTTCCCCTCTGATGACAGATATTAAGCAATAGGATTCACTGTGCCTACTTTGAACATTTTGTTCCATTACTCTGTTACAAAGGGAGTAAAAAGGTCTTAGTCATAAGATTTCTGTCAACTGTAAAGCTACTTCTGCTTGAAAACTATTTCCAAATAGGAGGATTTTCAACACTTAACATCTATTTCCCACCCTTTGCAATGTGTAGGCTATTGTCATATTATATTTGAAATCCACATTTTATCCCCCAGGTATTACTGAATACATTCAATATTAATCTAGGTCTTACCACATATTTAACGTTTTCTTTGCTTTTTAGTCTGTTGTGCAACTCAGGTCTTCTGCCCAAGATCATTTTCGCTCTGTATAAAACTCAACCTTCAACTTCTCAGCCCTTGTTCTGTGAGTGCTTTGCATGTGACAGGTGAGAAGAACCCAGGTTTCAAGCCCACAGGAAGCCAGCTTCACCCCAGCTCACTCTGGCCCCGAGGCTGTCAGGACAAGTGCCCCCTCGCCTCTCCTGGGTTCACTCTCTCCCTCCAGTTTTACCTGAGAATCCCTGACCTGTCTTCTCTTCAATGCTTTAAAAAACTATATTTAAAAAAATATTTTAATTCAAAAGTCTTACTTATTTTTCAGCAGGAGGGCTGGTTAGGGTACCCTTACCTACCACTACTGGAAAACAGAAACTCAAGGTTTTAATTACATTACTGCCATTTAGAGAATTGGGAATTCTATTTCAGGTCTAAGCACCTGATAAAGCAAGGTCCTTCCCATCATCCAAGAACCTAATAAAAACAGATGTGGGATGTAGCCCAGGAGCATTTTGTTCCATAAAAAGCCTCACGGTATCTACTAGCTACCACTGGGCATCACCTTTCCACCAGCAGCATGAAATCCCCTGCCCCACAGAGAGGTCCTGCTGAGAAAGGAAATTTCAACTGCCAAGAGAACCTTAAGTCCTATAATTTCTAAAAAGAGACATGGTCTTTTTAAATCAATTTCTACTCCCATTAACGTAATTCTTTACTGCTCTAGAGCTTCCAAACAAACAAATTTCCTAATAAATGGTTTTCAAGTACTCACCAAGGTGACAACAGAAGGCGAAGCCAGCATTCTGTGCACGTGGGGGCCAATGGACGCCACCTCCCGTCCTGACACCCAGGCTGGCACACTCTCTCCTGCAGGTGACAGAGCTTTCCTGATGGCACCGAGCAGTCTTGGAGCAGATCCACCACCGGGCACAAGAACCACCTATACCAGTATCTTTCCCACATCCTCCCCTCCTATGCTGCCCTACCGTAGTCCCCACCTGCTCACTCCTCGGAGGTCTGTGCACAAAGTTATCCCACACACATGCAACATACGCTGCTAACCAATGCTGGGCCGGGTACCACGGTACGTCACTCTCAACCTGCCTGTTCTACTTGAACATTAAAAAATTACTGAAGTCCTAGAAGTGGTAGAGCAAGGCCAGTTATACCCACGTATGGAGAGACGGTAAAATCCGAAACCTAAGTGAAATTAAACATAGGGACTTCTGCCATCAACAGCTTCGATTCTTAAGTACATTAAGGAATCTCCTTTCAAAGTACACCTAAATATTCACCCAAGCTCACATCGCCTTTCAGCTCCTACACCCTGAATTCTAAGGCTGAATTCTAGCCCTGAATTCTAACACTGCTTTCATGAATATGGCATGTTTACATGCTGGGAACTTGCACGTAATTTACAGACCAATAATCAGTTTCTGCATTGTTTAAATTCATAATATAAAACATAGGAACCCACAGATTAGCTAACATAAACAATGTGTCATGAGGCAGAGGGGCTGTTAGATTAAATGGGTAGAAAGGGTTTAGCGTATCAAATCCTAAACACACATAGGAATCACACCACCAATTGCTATCTTGCCAAACAGTAAGAAGTCCTCTCCTTTCTTTCTCTTTATCTATTAGTTCTTATCCATTGTGCATATTTTAAGTCTAGATAGTAAGATTGATGAGGGGAAGCTCATGGGAGGGAAGAGTGAAGGAGCAAGGGTGTTTCTTAAAATATTCTCACCCGACCACTCTGATTTTTCCAAATCTGCAGTAATGAAGAAAAACCATGGGGAAATATAAAGTAATTCAGTAAACTGCATGATGGAATTCTAACAAAAATTAGAAATTCATAAAGAAAACCATAATGAACAACAAAGTCGAGGTAACACCAAGTAAGAATCAGGTCAGCACCTAACTTAAGAGTTTTTGTCAGATAAACCAGTTTTTAGTTTTATTCTACCAAACTCTTCCAATCATTTCCTACTGTCAATTCTCAATGGAAAGAACTGAAATATAGAAAAGTGGTTATAACTCAGATTCAATGGAACAGAAAATCCCAAAATTTAAATAAATTAAAATACAAAGGGAATTCCCTGGTGGTCCAGTGCTTAGGACTTGGTGCTGTCACTGTCGTGGCCCAGGTTCCATCCCTGGTCGGGGAATGAAGATTCTATAAGTCACACGGCACAGCCAGAAAAAAAAAAAAAGATACAAAAATAATCAACCTCTAAATCTAAAACCTAATATCTAAACACTGCAAATGCCATATAAACAACAAGGAAAAGACCTTCAAATTAATCTATTAGACAATGATAAAGAAACTGGATGGTCACGAAATAATAACTCTCCATATAATTACAGTCAAAATAAAATTAACTTCAAGGAAACGAAACTGTTTGTACATCCCATTTGGCATTATAGCTTTTGTTATTTCCGTACAAATGCAGGATTTTCAGTCCTATGTGAATCTCCTTGTGGAGATGTATCAGTTGAGCCTTGTCTCCCACTAACACTATAATTAAACTGTACAGTAAGCTATTTATATGTCTGCAATAATTTCCTTCTCAAGATACAGCAGACTTCAGCTTTATTCTACAAAATCATTGCCAATGACATATTTAATCTCGAGGTTACTGCTTAAATATTACCCGTGCACCACCGTCTAAGCCCAGATCCTGGCTGGAGACTCTGGCAGCAGCTGCCACACGTGTCAAAGGGTTACTATTATTACCTCTTCAATAGGAGCCATGTGTGTCAGTCGGCCACGACAATTTGTCCCCTATGACCTAATTCAACCTATCAGATTTTGCTAATTTTATTTTTTTTCAAAGGAACAAAGGGTGATTCCTAAAACTCATGACTCAGAAACAGAAAATAAATGTTCCAGAAGTGGGTGCTTCCTAGAAGTATCACTTTCTCTCTAGATCCCCAAATAGGTAACTATTTAGAGACTTGGAGAATTTGACAAGATAAGCTGTACATCAAATACTGCTCTTAAAACTTAGATTTCATTAAGTGGTCACTGAAGAATGGAAACAAGGAAAGGATTCATACTCATGCATCGGCGAAAAAAAGGGTTGCTTCAGAAACCATTTAACCACAAAGAAAAAAAAAAAAGACCACCAAAAAGGTATGGAGGGCATACTGAGTCCACCATCCTTAAGAAGAGAATAATGTTTCACATATTGATAATATAGTTTGTCACACAGGTCCCAGAAGAACTTGTGATAAATCAGGTCAGAGGAACACGCTGCAAACTCTTCCCGACAGCCAGGAAGCAGTATCAATAAGTCCCATTAAGAGGTGACCGCCACCCTTCAGCAAAGATAGCAGAGGAAACTGACATCCTTTTCTGCCCGTTGTATTACGGATGGAACATCCGAAGCCATGGAAACATGTACGCACTCCTGGAGAAAGTGAGATTGGTGGAACCACTCGAGAGAGAAATGAGGCATTACCTGGCAGTACTGAAGGTGTGCACACTGGGCAGCTGGATTTTTGTTTCTAGGCTCAGGGAACATGCACATACAACGTCCTCCGCAGCACTCGACACAGTACAAAAGTGGAAAACAATCTGAAATGTCTACCACCAAGTTTTAAATGCCGTACAGCAAAGAGCTAGAATTAGATTGATCATCATGAATAAATGTCAAAAACATGGGGGAAGACAGCAAACTGCACAAAGATACATAAAATATGATCTCATTTACATAAAAAATAAAAGATCCAAAACCAGTTTCTACGTAGCTTACGGATACACACACATGGATGGCAAAGGTACCCAAACATTCCAAACAGTGGATAAAGGAGAAGTAATGAAGCTTCAATGGTAACGTTTTGTTTCTTTTAAAAAAGCATCTTGCAACCCAGGACATATAGCAAAAACAGGACATCTAGTAATAACAGGGACATCTAGCAATAAAAGAGACTACTGGTGGTAAGGTGCCCATCTCTCTACAAGCAATGAGTCTATCACTTGACCATGAATGATGTTTGACACAGAATTTAGGTAGAATCACCTTATCAGGTTAAGAAACTCTATGCCTACTCCAGGATTTAAAGTTTGTTGCTACTGTTGGTTAAAGATAAATGATTACTAAATTTTTTCTGCATTCAATTAGACGGTTGTATTTTTTCTTTTATTTGTTAATGAGGTAAAGTATATTAATAACACATTTTTCTAAAGAAAACACATGTTTACATTCCTGGAATTAAATGCAACTACATCATATGTCTGATTTTTTAAATATATATATTATTGGATTTGGTTTGCCAGTCTTTTATCAAAGAATGTTACCTCTCACTTCACAGCTGAGACTGACTGGCAACTTTTATCATTTTGCCCCTATTGCTTTTGATTTGAACGTTACTTTAAACATCAACCTACATTGAAAAGGACTGACTGTTTTTTGTATTTTTTGGAAGACTTTGTATAAAATTGGAACTATCTGCTCTTTTAATTCTTGACAAAATTAGAGTATGAACATCGCAAGGGCGTCTAGTGTTCTCTTTGGAGGAAAAATCAGAAGTAGTGATACTATTTCTTTAACGGATGTAAGGTTATTCAGGTTTCCTATTTCCTCAAGTCTAAAGTTTTATATATTTCCTAAATAATTACCCATTTCATCTAAGCCTCAAATTTATTTACATAGAGCTCTTCATATTATTCTAATCACTGCTCTCTCTAGCTGCAGTTATTTCTCTTTTCTCACTCTTAACAATTTTTTTCTTGACCAGCTTTGCGTGTGTTAATCTCGTTTGTCTTCTTGAAGAATCCGCTTTCAGTTTTGTTGATCTTATCTTTGCTCTTTTGCTAACATCTTCAACTGGATGAACAGCTTTTACTAATTTTAAGCATTTCCTCTTTTATAGGCTAAGCAGTGATGCTCCAAAGGTCCCTCTCCAGGAAATTTAAATCTAATGAGTTTGGATGCAAAGTATTTTTCAGTCATTCAGTTCTAAGTATTTTCTAATTTCCAGTGTGATTTCCTCTTTCAGTCCTGAATTATAAGTGTAGTTTTAAAAATTTCCAAGAGTACAAATTTTTATAATGACCGTTTTTAATCACTGATTTGTTGGTTTGGGGTCTTGGATTCACAGGACATGAGGTGAAGGGTAACCAATTCTCTAAAATGTCACTGAGACTTCCTGTATGACTTGTACAGTCATTTTTGGAAAATATTTAAGAATGTGAGCACAGAGAGATCTTCAAGATGGTGGAAGAGTAAGACGTGGAAATCATCTTCCTCCCCACAAATACATCAGAAACACATCTACATGTGGAACTGCTCCTACAGAACACCCACTGAACGCTGGCAGAAGACCTCAGACCTCCCAAAAGGCAAGAAACTCCCCACGTACCTGGGTAGAGCAAAAGAAAAAAGAAAAAAGAGACAAAAGAATAGGGACGGGACCTGCACCAGTGGGAGGGAGCTGTGAAGGAGGAAAGGTTCCCACACACTAGAAGCCCCTTCGCGGGCGGAGACTGCGGGTGGCGGAGGGGGAAGCTTCGGGGCCACGGAGGAGAGCGCAGCCACAGGGGTGCGGAGGGCAAAGCGGAGAGATTCCCGCACAGAGGCTCGGCGCCGAGCAGCACTCAGCAGCCCAAGAGGCTTGTCTGCTCAGCCGCCGGGGCGGGCGGGGCTGGGAGCTGAGGCTCGGGCTTCGGAGGTCAGATCCCAAGGAGAGGACTGGGGTTGGCGGCGTGAACACAGCCTGAAGGGGTTAGTGCACCACAGCTAGCCGGGAGGGAGTCCGGGAAAAAGTCTGCAGCTGCCGAAGAGGCAAGAGGCTTTTTCATGCCTCTTTGTTTCCTGGTGCGTGAGGAGAGGGGATTCAGAGCGCTGCCTAAACGAGCTGCAGAGACGGCGCGAGCTGCGCCTACCAGCGCGGACCCCGGAGACGGGCAGGAGACGCTAAGGCTGCTGCTGCCGCCACCAAGAAGCCTGTGTGTGAGCACAGGTCACATCCACACCGCCCCTCCCGGGAGCCGGTGCAGCCCGCCACAGCCAGGCTCCCGTGATCCGGGGACAACTTCCCCGGGAGAACGCACGGTGCGCCTCGGGCTGCTGCAACGTCACGACGCCTCTGCTGCCGCAGGCTCGCCCCGCCTCCTCCGTACCCCTCCCTCCCCCCGCCTGAGTGAGCCAGAGCCCCCGAAGCAGCTGCGCCTTTAACCCCGTCCTGTGTGAGCGAAGAACAGACGCCCTCAGGCGACCTACACGCAGAGGCGGGGCCAAATCCAAAGCTGAAACCCGGAAGCTGTGCGAACAAGGAAGAGAAAGGGAAATCTCTCCCAGCAGCCTCAGGAGCAGCGGATTAAATCTCCACAGTCAACTTGATGTACCTGCATCTGTGGAATATCTGAATAGACAACAAATCATCCCAAATTGAGGCGGGGGACTTTGGGAGCAAAGATATATATATTTTTTCCCTTTTTCTCTTTTTGTGAGTGTGTATGTGTAGGCTTCTGTGTGAGATTTTTGTCTGTATAGCTTTGCTTTTACCATCTGTCCTAGGGTTCTGTCTGTCCGTTTTTTGGGGGGTTTTTTAGTATAGTTTTTAGCGCTTCTTATCATTGGTGGATTTGTTTTCTGCTTTGGTTGCTCTCTTCCTTCCTTTTTTAAATTACTTAAAAATTTTTTTTATTCTAATAATTTTTTAAATTTTTTATTTAAATAACTTTTATTTTTTAAATAACTTTATTTTATTTTATTTTTCTCTTTCTTTCTTCCTTTTTTTCTCCCTTTTCTTCTGACCCATGTGGCTGACTGGGTCTTGCTCCTCCAGCCGGCTGTGAGGCCTGTGCCTCTGACGTGGGAGCACCAAGTTCAGCACATTGGTCCACCAGAGACCTCCCAGCTCCACGCAATATCAAATGGTGAAAGCTCTCCCAGAGATCTCCATCTCAACACTAAGACCCAGATTCACTCAATGACCAGCAAGCCACAGTGCTGGACACCCTATGCCAAACCACTAGCAAGACAGGAACACAACCCCACCCATTAGCAGAGAGGCTGCCTAAAATCGTAATAAGGTCACAGACACCCCAAAACACACCACCGGATGCGGTCCTGCCCACCAGAAAGACAAGATCCACCCTCATCCACCAGAACGCAGGCACCAGGCCCCTCCACCAGGAAGCCTACACAACCCACTGAACCAACCTTAGCCACTGGGGGCAGACACCAAAAACAATGGGAACTATGAACCTGCAGCCTGTGAAAAGGAGACCCCAAACACAGTAAGTTAAGCAAAATGAGAAGACAGAGAAACACACAGCAGAAGAAGGAGCAAGGTAAAAACCCACCAGACCAAACAAATGAAGAGGAAATAGGCAGTCTACTTGAAAAAGAATGCAGAATAATGATAGTAAAGATGATCCAAAATCTTGGAAATAGAATGGAGAAAATACAAGAAATGTTTAACAAGGACCTAGAAGAACTAAACAGCAAACAAACAGTGATGAACAACACAATAAACGAAATTAAAAGTTCTCTAGAAAGAATCAGTAGCAGAATAACTGAGGCAGAAGAACAGATAAGTGACCTGCAAGATAAAATAGTGGAAATAACTACCGCAGAGCAGAATAAAGAAAAAAGAATAAAAAGAATCGAGGACAGTATCAGGGACCTCTGGGACAACATTAAACATACCAACATTCGAATTATAGAGGTCCCAGAAGAAGAAGAGAAAAAGAAAGGGACTGAGAAAATATTTGAAGAGATTATAGTTGAAAACTTCCCTAATATGGGAAAGGAAATAGTCAATCAAGTCCACGAAGCCCAGAGAGTCCCATACAGGATAAATCGAAGGACAAACAAGCCAAGACACATATTAATCAAACTATCAAAAATTAAATACAAAGAAAAAATATTAAAAGAAACAAGGGAATCCCCATAAGGTTAACAGCTGACCTTTCAGCAGAAACTCTGCAAGCCAGAAGGGAGTGGCAGGACATGTGTAAAGTGATGACAGGGAAAAACCTACAATCAAGATTACTCTACCCAGCAAGGATCTCATTCAGATTCCACGGAGAAATTAAAACCTTTACAGACAAGCAAAAGCTAAGAGAATTCAGCACCACCAAACCAGCTTTACAACAAATGCTAAAGGAACTTCTCTAGGCAGGAAACTCAAGAGAAGGAAAAGACCTACAATAACAAACCCAAAACAATTAAGAAAATGGAAATAGGAACATACATATCTATAACTACCTTAAATGTAAATGGATTAAATGCTCCAACCAAAAGACATAGACTGGCTGAATGGATACAAAAACAAGACCCATATATATGCTGTGTACGAGTGACCCACTTCAGACCTACGGACACATATAGACTGAAAGTGAGGGGTTGGAAAAAGTTATTCCATGTAAATGGAAATCAAAAGAAAGCCGGAGTAGCAATTCTCATATCAGACAAAATAGACTTTAAAATAAAGACTATTACAAGAGACAAAGAAGGACACTACATAATGATCAAGGGATCAATCCAAGAAGAAGATAGAACAATTGTAAATATTTATGCACCCAACATAGGAGCACCTCAATACATAAGGCAAATGCTAACAGCCATAAAAGGGGAAATCGACAGTAACACAATCATAGTAGGGGACTTTAACACCCCAATTTCACCAATGGACAGATGATCAAAAATGAAAATAAATAAGGCAACACAAGCTTTAAATGACACAACAGACCAGAGAGACTTAATTGATATTTATAGGACATTCCATCCAAAAACAACAGAATACACTTTCTTCTCAAGTGCTCATGGAACATTCTCCAGGATAGATCATATCTTAGGTCACAAATCAAGCCTTTGTAAATTTAAGAAAATTCAAATTGTACCAAGTATCTTTTCCAACCACAACGCTATGAGACTAGATATCAAGTACAGGATAATACCTGTAAAAAATACAAACACATGCAGGCTAAACAATACACTACTAAATAACCAAGAGATCGCTGAACAAATCAAAGAGGAAATCAAAAAATACCTAGAAACAAATGACAATGAAAACACGACAACCCAAAACCTATGGGATGCATCAAAAGCAGTTCTAAGAGGGAAGTTTATAGCAATACAATCCTACCTCAAGAAACAAGAAACATCTCAAATAAACAACCTAACCTTACACCTAAAGCAACTGGAGAAAGAAGAACAAAAAAAACCCCAAAGTTAGCAGAAGGAAAGAAATCATGAAGATCAGATCAGAAACAAATGAAAAAGAAATGAAGGAAAACAGTAGCAAAGTTCAATAAATACAAAAGCTGGTTCTTTGAGAAGCAAAACTGATAAACCTTCACCAGACTCATCAAGAAAAAAAGGGAGAAGACTGAAATCAATAGAATTAGAAATGAAAAAGGAGAAGTAACAACTGACACTGCAGAAATACAAGGAATCATGAGAGATTACCACAAGCAACTATATGCCAATAAAATGGACAACCTGGAAGAAATGGACAAATTCTTAGAAAAGCACAATCTTCCAAGACTGAACCAGGGAGGAATAGAAAATATAAACAGACCAATCACAAGCACTGAAATTGAAACTGTGATTAAAAATCGTCCAGCATACAAAAGCCCAGGACCAGATGGCTTCACAGGCAAATTCTATCAAACATTTAGAGAAGAACTAACACCTATCCTTCTCAAACTCTTCTAAAATATAGCAGAGGGAGGGATACTCCCAAACTCATTCTATGAGGCCACCATCACCCTGATACCAAAACCAAAGATGTCACAAAGAAAGAAAACTACAGGCCAATATCACTGATGAACATAGATGCAAAAATTCTCAACAAAATACTAGCCAAGAGAATCCAACAGCACATTAAAAGGATCATACACCATGATCAAGTGGGGTTTACCCCAGGAATGCAAGGATTCTTCAATATACGCAAATCAATGTGATAAACCATATTAACAAACTGAAGGAGAAAAACCATATGATCATCTCAATGTATGCAGAAAAAGCTTTCGACAAAATTCAGCGTCTACCTATGATAAAAACGCTCCAGAAAGTAGGCATAGAGGGAACTTACCCCAACATAATAAAAGCCATATATGACAAACCCACAGCCAACATCGTTCTCAATGGTGAAAAACTGAAACCATTTCCTCTAAGATCAGGAACAACATCCACTCTCACCACTATTATTCAACATAGTTTTGGAAGTTTTAGCCAGAGCAATCAGAGAAGAAAAAGAAATAAAAGGAATCCAAATCGGAAAAGAAGAAGTAAAGCTGTCACTGTTTGCAGAGGACATGATACTATACATAGAGAATCCTAAAGACTCTACCAGAAAACTACTAGAGCTAATCAGTGAATTTGGTAAAGTAGCAGGATACAAAATTAAGGCACAGAAATCTCTTGCATTCCTATACACTAACAATGAAAAATCTGAAGGAGAAATTAAGGAAACACTCCCATTTACCACTGCAACAAAAAGAATAAAATGCCTAGGAATAAACCTACCTAAGGAAGTAAAAGACCTGTATGCAGAAAACTATAAGACAGTGATGAAAGAAATTAAAGATGATACAAACAGATGGAGAGATATACCATGTTCTTGGATTGGAAGAATCAACATTCTGAAAATGAATATACTACCCAAAGCAATCTACAGATTCAATGCAATACCTATCAAACTACCAATGGCATTTTTTACAGAACTACAACAAAAAATTTCACAATTTGTATGGAAATACAAAAGACCCCGAAGAGCCAAAGCAATCTTGAGAAAGAAAAATGGAGCTGGAGGAATCAGGCTCCCAGACTTCAGACTATACTACAAAGCTACAGTAATCAAGACAGTATGGTACTGGCACAAAAACAGAAATATAGATCAGTGGAACAGGATGGAAAGCCCAGAGATAAACCCACACACATATGGTCACCTTATTTTTGATAAAGGAGGCAAGAATATACAATGGAGAAAAGACAGCCTCTTCAATAAGTGATGCTGGGAAAACTGGACAGCTACATGTAAAAGAATGAAATCAGAACACTCCCTAACCATACACAAAAATAAACTCAAAACGGATTAAAGACCTAAATGTAAGGCCAGACACTGTAAAATTCTTAGGAAAACATAGGCAGAACACGCTATGACATAAATCAGAGCAAGATCCTTTTTGACCCACTTCCTAGAGAAATGGAAATAAACACAAAAATAAACAAATGGGACCTAATGAAACTTAAAAGCTTTTGCACAGCAAAGGAAACCATAAAGAAGACGAAAAGACAACCTTCTGAATGGGACAAAGTATTTGCAAATGAAGCAACTGACACAGGATTAATCTCCAAAATTTACAAGCAGCTCATGCAGCTCAATATCAAAAAAACAAACAACCCAATCCAAAAATGGGCAGAAGACCTAAACAGACATTTCTCCAAAGAAGATATACAGATTGCCAACAAACACATGAAAGGAAACTTAAGGGCTATTTTCTCAGCTAAAATAGAAACTAGAGAGTAGAGAATATGCTGTCATTTATTGCTGTGTCTACAATTCTAGCGATCTGCCTGGCCTATTAAAAGCACTCCAATATCTGCTGATTGAATATAAACTCTGAAGTTAAACATGTGTTTTTCTGTTTTCTCACGCTCAGCATTCTTTTTCATGTGCTTTATACTTTATCATCATCTGTCAAGAGGAAAACTCTCTATTTTTAAAAGCAGCATTTCTAAATCTGCGTTGCTTATCACAAGAGTTACTCATCAAAAAAGAAATTCAGTGGTTAAATAAGTTCGGTTAGCAAAATATCCTGTAACATCCTCTGCCCGATTCTTCATGCAATAAATGTATTAAAGATTGCGCAAAACTTGTTGTGGGGAAGCATACTTAATTTTTTATAACTCTGTATCTCCCCCCAAATTAGCCAAAGATCCCATTTCTCTCATAATGCTTGTTAACATTTCAAAAAACATTGTTTTAGAAGATGCAGCAATAGCAGACAATGGAACTCGAATGGGGTCAGTTTCTATCTGATCAGGGAGGGCAGGAGTCAAAAAGCGCTCGGCAAAGGACCAGACAGTAAATAGTTGAGGATTTGTGGGCCATTTGTTCTGTGTTGCAATGACTCATCTTTGCCATCGTAGCACTAAAGCAGCCACTGACAATACATAAATGGCTGTATTCCAATAAAACTTTATTTACAAAAACAGGTGGTCAAATCCCTATGTTGTTTAACAGGAACTAACAGCGCTATAGGTCAATTATACTTCAAAAACAAACTCATAGAAAAAGAGATCAGATTTGTTGGCACCAGAGGTGGGATTGAGAGAAGGGCAAATTGGATGAAGGTGGTCAAAAGCTACAAACTTCCAGTTGTAAGATAAGTAAGTACTAGGGATGTAACGTACAATACGATAAGTATCATTAACGCTGCAGTACGTTATATGTGAAACTTGTTCAGAGAGTAAATCCTGAGAGTTCTCCTCACAAGAAAAATATTTTTAACTTTGTATCTATGAGATGACGTTCATTAAACGTATTGTGGTAATCATCTCACAATGTACGTAAGTCATTATGCTACGCACCTTAAATGTATACAGTGCTGTATGTCAATAACATCTCAAAACTAGGAGGAAAAAAAAAACAAGTGGTGAGCTAGATTTGGCCCAATGGCGAGTTTGCTGACCCCTGCACAAAGGGACTGAAAATGACCTACACTGTGTGGTCCAGTATGGCAGCCACTAGCCACATATGGCCGTTTAAATTACTTAAATTGATAGTTCCTTAACCAAGCTAGTTATGTTTCCAGTAATTAATAACCACTTATGGCAAGCGACTATGGCAATGGACAGCAGAGAAAAACATTTTCACTTCTCACTAACTCCTTACAGAAAATGTTTTCTTTTTTTTTTTTTTTTTAATATAATGATCATTTTATTTTACAGTGTTTGAAAATTTAAGTGCTGCGTAATACAGGGAGAAGAGTATCTGAATGAAATAATGTTATGGCCGAAGGAATAAGCCCAGATGGACTAAAACATTTTCCAGGAGGTTTATAATTTGAATTTAAGAGTAGATGGGAGAGTATTTGAATTTTGTGATAGTGACTTTCCCTATCCGTGAATATGACATACACTTCCATTATCTGAATATTTTTTAATGTCTTTTAATAGAGTTTGAGACATTTCCACTAGCGATCTTGCACATCGTTTGTTAGACTGATTAAGCAAATTTTTATTGGAATAAAACCTCTTTGCAACAGAAAAAAAAAAGACTAGATGGTTACACTGGGTGAAGGAGACACAGTGGTACATTAATAAATCAAGAATTTCCCCACTGAAGGGGCTTCTCTGGTGGCGCAGTGGTTAGGAATCCGCCTGCCAATGCAGGGGAAATGGGTTTGAGCCCTGGTCCGGGAAGATCCCATGTGCCGTGGAGCAACTAAGCCCGTGCGCCACAACTACTGAGCCTGCGCTCTGGAGCCCGCAAGCCACAACTACTGAGCCCGTGTGCCACAACTACTGAGCCCGCGTGCCACAACTAATGAAGCCCACATGCCTAGAGCCTGTGCTCTACAATAAGAGAAGCCATGACAATGAGAAGCCCGCGCACCACAACGAAGAGTAGCCCCCGCTCACCACAACTAGAGAAAGCCCGCGGGCAGCAACAAAGACCCAATACAGCCAAAAATAAAAAACAAATAAATAAATAAATTTATTAAAAAAAAAAAGAATTTCCCCACTGAAAGCAGAGCAGAGAGCTCATCTCTAAGAGAGAATACTCCTGTTCCTATTTATATAGTAAGCTTTGGTTTTTATGTGCCAAGGAATTCTTTTTCTTCAACATGTTCTTAAATCATGCATTTTAAACTGTTCTCATGTTGAAAGATTTAAAAGAAAACGCTCATCCAAACAAAAGCAAAATCAGTGACACCTAGCATGGCACCCCAGATAGGAAAAGCAGAAACAGTTAGCACAAGTTGAAAACTCATCAGCATTTCAAGTTAAAAGCTGTGCAACCATCTATTAAGAATTCTTTTCTTCTTTTTTTTTTTTTTAGTTTATTTCTTTTATTTATTTTTGGCTGCATTGGGTCTCTGTTGTTGCATCGGGCTTTCTCTAGTTGCGGCAAGCGGGGGCTACTCTTTGTTGCAGTGCGCAGGCTTTCTCTAGTTGCAGTGAGCGGGGGCTACTCTTCGTTGTGGTGCGCGGGCTTCTCATTGTGGTGGCTTCTCTTGTGGCGGAGCACGGTCTCTAGGCGCGCAGGCTTCAGCAGCTGTGGCTCGCGGGCTCTAGAGCGCAGGCTCAGTAGTTGTGGCGCACGGGCTTAGTTGCTCCGTGGCATGTGGGATCTTCCTGGACCAGGGCTCGAACCCATGTCCCCTGCATTGGTAGGCAGATTCTTAACCACTGCGCCACCAGGGAAGCCCTAAGAATTCATTCTGATATAATAGCTTCAAATTTAGAACACGTTAAATATAATCTCAACTCAAGAGGATTTCAATTCCACAAACGATACCAAGAAAAACATCCAAATTTCCAACATTTATATGACTTGTACACAAGTGTGGTAAGCTTTTTTAACTTGCAAACAAATTACACATAAGTTGTCAGAACTTATCTGGAGGACAAGGAGAGGTATGTGAATATATGTACTTGCGTGTGTGCCCCCATGTGCATGAATAATTTCCATCCAAAAGCATGTATCTCCCTTGACCTAGGATCCTTACTCCTAGGAATTTATTTTAAGAAAATAAACAGCATGAAACAAAATAAGATAGGTCCCCAAACATGATAGGTCCGTCCCTCAATGTCCAATAAATAGAGTTAAATAAATCGGGGAAATATATACCATGGAATCTATGTCATTCTCGTAAAAGGGCTGTAGCTAAGTATTTATTGTTCTAGAGATATAATTCCAGTTAAGAGAGAAGAAACAGGCTAACAAGAGTATCTGTTGTATATAATTCCATTTTTAAATGGCTACATATATACTTACACACACGTGTGTGTATATATATATAGTTGTATTGTGAATGAAGAGCCAAAACATAAATATTATATAAAATATTTTATATAATAAAAATATTTTATTATATAAAATATATTTTATATATATTTTATATATGTTTTATATAATAAAACATATAACATAAATATAAATTGTATATATTGATACGTAAATATATATTATATATATTTAGGTAGACACAGACATCTATATTTTAATATATATCTCTCTCTCTATAAGGTAGATATAGATATAAAATATATGTCTCTATTTGCCCCAGGAAAAAGTTCTTAGACTATTACCCAAATTTCAATTGCAACTGAAATAATTGCAATTCTTTGGGTAGTAGAGTTCTAAGTAATTTTATTTTTCTTTTCTCTCATTTATATCAATTCTTTCTGCTTTAAATGGATTGAGTAATTTCTTTAAGGGAGTAAATGAGGTTTAAAACTATAGATTGTCAAAAAATCTAAATTACCCTCAGAACAAAGCTGGACGTCTATGTTCCCATTAGTCACATCAACAACATCCAAGGTTCTGTCCTAGATACATCTTGGACGTCATACGAAACAAAACACGCCCAGGTGGACACAAGTTACCTTTTACAGGGACAACAGTGTTTAGAAACCTGACCACAGAATAAACTTCACTGACGAAGGAATCCAACAGACTTAACCCTCCCATGGAGTCATTTTTCTCTGACAACACCCTGGCCGACTGTCACAGCAAAACAGGTGGTTATCTCAGCGTAAGAACCGCCATCACTGTTGACATGACACATTTTTCATGATACGCCATCATGCTACACCACGCAATTACGGATGCCTGCTGTCTCTCGAAGCCTTGGATGCTTTCAAGGATACTGTCAGCACTAGGGGCAAACAAAGCCTGAGGTTCCATGGGCGTGGATCATCTATTACAAATAAACCCATTGGACGGGAATCATTTTTTAAGTAGCTACCATTTTATGTTCTGTGAAAAACAAAAACAAAAAAACCCCTAGGAGTATCAGATTATAAAGGGTTTAGTACACGGCAGTTCTGACTGACTCATTATTTCAAGACCAGTAGTGACAAATATCCATCACTTTCACTTACACAGAGAAAATATTAAGAATACTTTTTATTGGTAGAATTTATTTTAAAAATCATGGTTTATGATGCATTAATAGAAGAAGAGAGTTACTCATTCATGCGCTCTTCAGAATAAGGAAAGATTAACTCACTAACCAGAGGTCTGTCAAAAACTTCAGCAAAATTCACAGAAATCTCTACACCTTTTTTCTCTCCACCCAATCCTTTGAGTCTACTCTGATCTGGCATTCATCTCCACATTGTCCCCCAAACAGCTCTTGAAAGGTCCCAACGACCTCCTCATCGCTAAAACCAACAACAAATTCTCAGAACTCATCTCACTGGACCCAAAAAGCATCATGTAGTCCAGCCGTTCCGTCCCTCCTCCTTGAAAGACTTCCTTCCATTTAGTTTCCAGGGGCCCAACCTCTCCCCTTTCTCTACCTACCTCAATGGCCACATCTTCTTGTCTCCTTTGCTGGCTCTCTTCTCCCAAACTTTTAAACACTGAAGTACACCCAGAGTTTAATTCTTAACCACTTCACTCTCTCTGATCAATCCTGGGGGGCGGGTTATCAAGTCTCAAAGCTTTAAAAATGGTACACTGACTACTCCCAAGAATCTCTCCATCCCAGACCTCTACCTTAAACTCCCAGATTTATCTATTCAACTGCCTGGGGATGTGTTAACTACCATCTCAACCCTAAAACGTCCAAAAAGAGCCCTGATTCCCCCGACACGTGATCCTCCTACCATCTTCCTCATCTCAGAATTGGCAACTCTATCTTTCCCGTTGCTCAGATCCTAACCCTTGGAGTCTTATCCTTCTTATAGCTGCATTCACTGTCTTAGCAAATCCCATCAGCTCTACAGAGAAACCACTATCCATCCAGAATCTCACCACCTCCCACCAGCGATCCTGCCAACACTCTGATCCAACCTTCCCCATCATCTGCTACCTGGATTCCTGCCAGGCTGGCTACCAGGGTCTCGGCTTCTGCCACGTATCCCTTTAATCCACACCTATCCCAACAGCGAGATACCCTTTTAAAAGGTCAATGAGATCATGTCTCTCTTCGCTCAGACTCCACCAATGACCACGCATCTCACTCAGCACAAAAGCCAAGTCTTAACGATGAGGTACAAAGCTATGGGGTGAAGTCCCTGACATTTCTCTGACGCCCTGACCCACCATACATGATGCTCAAATACAGAATCAGCCTTGCCGCCCTTGCTGAACTGTCATCCTGGGACACTGTTCCCCTGTAGGCTGATGGTATTATTTGCCAAAATTTATTTATCCAAACCAGGTTACTTTGGGGAGTCAGAAGGGGCATTCTTAAAATTATGCCAAGACAACAGGTGTAAACTGAAACCATCCCAGGTGAAGTGGGGTATGCACTCCTATCCAGGTAACCCCACAGTACGGTCCCTTCCTCCAAGTCTGCTCACATGCCGTCTTATTAGAGAGAATTACCCCAACCATCAAACATAAAACAGGGTAACCTCTGCCCTCCTTGCTTTTCATGCCTCCCCATCCTGTTTTATATTCCTCAACAGCACTTACTACTAACACATAACCAAAAGAATTTTTTTTAATAGTCTCTCTGCCCTTTAAATGTAAGTACTTTCAACTACTTACAATAGCCAAGACATGGAAGCAACCCAAATGTCCGTCGACAGATGAATGGATAAAAAAGATGTGGTACATATATACAGTGGAATATTACTCAGCCATAAAAAAAAGAATGAAATAATGCCATTTGCAGCAACATGGATGGACCTAGAGATTATCATATTAAGTGAAGTCAGACAGAGAAAGACAAGCATCATATGACATCACTTATATGTGAAATCTAAAATATGACACAAAGGAACTTATCTACAAAACAGAAGCAGACTCACAGACATAGAGAACAGACTTATGGTTGCCAATGGAGTGGGTCGGGAGGGATGGATTGGAATTTTGGGATTAGCAGATGCAAACTATTATATAGAGAACGGATCAACAGCAAGGTCCTACTGTAGAGCGTGGGGAACTCTATTTAACATCCTGTGATAAACCGTAATGGAAAAGAATATGAAAAAGAATGTATATGCAGGGACCTCCCTGGTGGCACAGTGGTTAAGAATCTGCCTGCCAATGCAGGGGACACGGGTTCAAGCCCTGGTCCGGGAAGATCCCACATGCTGTGGAGCAACTAAGCCTGTGCGCCACAACTACTGAGCCTGCGCTCTAGAGCCCGCACGCCACAACTACTGAGCCCGCGTGCCACAACTACTGAAGCCCGCGTGCCTAGAGCCCATGCTCCACAACAAGAGAAGCCACTGCAATCAGAAGCCCACACACAGCAACGAAGACCCAACGCAGCCATAAATAAATAAATAAATTTATTTTTAAAAAAATTTAAAAGAATATATATATGTTAACTGAATCACTTTGCTGTACAGCAGAAATTAACAACATTGTAAATCAACTATACTTCAATAAAATAAATTTTTTTAAATATAAATAAATAAATAAATGTTAAGTACTTTCAAGGGATTAAAGGAATTATTAATTGAACATGCCTAAAATTATCAGGAAAAAATTGCTCAAGGGACATTTCTAGTATACCACAATGTTACTACCTTCACAAAAAGATGTTGAAGAACAAATATAGTTATAAGGTGATCTTACCAAGTAGGTAAATATTCTCAGGAATTTATTATCAAGCTGCTAGGAAAAATAGAGAGAAACTTTCAATCAAATATTTTAGAACGAGACTTAAAGGCAGTGAAATTTTCTTTTTTCAAGAGTTACTAGGAGGATGAAGAGAGCTAATTCCCAGAAAGGGCCTGGCACTCATGAATAAGCACACTCAACAGATGTGAGCATTTGTTACTGGAGAGGCAGCTTAGTTCACTGCCCAAGATATGGGACCTACATGTGCTGCAATCAAAGCCACACAAGCATTTCTAAACGTACCTTTTCAAAGTGTTCTCGCCACACCGAAAAAGACCTCAGCATAGCGCACATAAACATCACCTCTTGTAGCAACAAATGATGGCACTGTGCCTGTGGGTATGAATATGTGCCTGTATTTAGGTATTTTAAACATATTTTAAGTAACTGAACATGGAGCCGCCTGTCAGAGAAAAGATCAAATTAGGAAACTGGACTTTTAGGATTTACTGTATAGCACAGGGAACTATATTCAATGTCTTGTTATAACCCATAATGGAAAGTAATCTGAAAAACATAGATAAAGTGATTCAGATATACATATATATATACATATATATATATATGTATATCTATCTATATCTATCTATCTCTATATATCCCTCTATATTTCTCTCTATATCTATATAGAGACTCACAGACATAAAAAACATAGAAGAGAAATAGTGACTGTGACTTAAGAATTTATTGTGGATCAAAGACTTTTCCACGTACAGAAAGTGGGATGTGAGCCCAGCCAGGCAACCCAGAGCGGGCTCCCTTAACCATTATGCAATCCTGCATCACTTTAAAGCCTGATGACTGTCAGGTTCTTTGTCATGAGGACAACCACAATGGAAATAAAACAGTAAACTTCTGAGGTCCACAAGATGTCCACGGTCACCCTGCATGTCATTACAAAGTACCGTAAAGAACCTAGCGTACGTTAAAGGTCTAACTTGTAAAACATCAACCGTATCCATGAGATCCTATAGCATTCTGTGTCCTCCTGATGCCCACTTCTTGCTTATAAATGAGTCAGTGCTAGATACTGTTTACTGATTGACTCTCAGCATCTATTTTCATCCTCTTCTTCTTCTTTTTTTTTTTTTTTTTAATATATCACAGGGACTGGAAAGCTAAAAACCACATTTCCCAGACTCTCTTATCAGCAGGATTCTGGATGAATTCCAGCTACAAGATACACTTGCTTAAGATTGCAAAGACAGAGGAATTCCTTTTCATACAGGGGAAGTTTTCCACATTCTCTCACCCAGTCCCAGGTTCACAGGTGCAAGGCAGCTGGACCATCAGCTGTGATTTCCTCAAGTCCCCTGGGGAAGCAGAACAGAGTCCTGACCTTGGGAACAGAGCCACAGACGTATGAACTTGAAGCCTACCTTGCTGACTTCTACTCCTTCAGGATTATCCAATAATTTTGCAAGCACCTAATTTCCTGTTTTAACTTCCTCTATACTTAAAATTAGTTTCTGTACCAGTTACTGAATTAACATCTCTCACCTCAAACCTACCCTTCCATACTCAGCTTGTGATACAGGAGTGGGAATTCTACAAACCTCATTCCTGATTTGCCAGTGGTCTCCCTGCAAGGCTCTGCCTTCTGGTCACATTTCCACCAGTGAGAATTAAATCTCACGGCCACACCCAGACCCAGGGATGCTGGGAAGTGTAGTCTCTGCCATACAAGCCATTAATGAATTTTACATGATTACATTTTCATTCCATCACTGATTACATGCACTTATTTCATAAAACTTTGGGTTAAAGAATGACTATTCTGCTCAAATATATCCTTACCAATTCATCTTTCTTTTAATGGCTCATCAGAACTAGTTTTTTGTGTATTCTATAGGTTAACACGTTAAAAACAACTGCACTTTCCTCCAAATAAATTTCATAGTTAGTTCAATCATTTGTTTCTTAGAAAATGCTGGCAAAATTTTCTATATGTCTCCATCCATATTCATTTTAATTACTGCAGCACAAAAAACAAATGGTCCCCAAATGGCTTGGCCCTTTCTGTCTTTTACTAACAAATATCAAAAGATGTCTAGCATTCAGTAGCCAGCAGTGGGACTTCCCTGGTGGCACAGTGGTTAAGAACCCACCTGCCAATGTAGGGGACACGGGTTCGATCCCTGGTCCGGGAAGATCCCACGTGCCACGGAGCAACTAAGCCCGTGCGCCACAACTACTGAGCCTGCGCACTAGAGCCCGCGAGCCACAACTACTGAGCCTGTGTGCCACAACTCCTGAAGCCTGCGAACCTTAGCCCACGCGCTGCAACTACTGATGCCCGCACACCTAGAGCCCGTGCACCTAGAGCCCGTGCTCCGCAACAAGAGAAGCCACCGCAATAAGAAGCCCGTGCACTGCAATGAAGAGTAGCCCCCGCTCACCACAACTAGAGAAAGCCCACGTGCAGCAACGAAGACCCAATGCAGCCAAAAAAAAAAAAAAAATAGCCAGCAGTAGGTGCTGTGAAATTTGAGGGGGTAACTGATTTGAATATCACATGTTTTTTATAAACTGCTGATAAAATTGTAGATTTTTATTCTCATACTCGGTATTCTTAGTTTTTAAAGTCTCACTAATTCATAGCTTCATTTTGCGACAGCTAATGTTTCAAGATACCATTATACATTTAGGGCAAGAATCATGATTAATGATAGTAGCCTTGGGGATAATACTGAAATTTGTTTAGCTTGTCAGATCTGATCACTGTTTTAATTCATCAAGCAGCCGAAGAAAACTTGAACTAGCAGCGCGCGTGTCCAGCAAGGCCACGCCGTTGCAGCTTCTGCTTACACTACTGTAACCTCAATACCTTTTTTTTTAAAAAAACAGAAATCTTTTCAAGCCAGCACCTTGTTAAGAGTCAGTTTAACCAAAACTAAATAGAGTCCATAAACCCATTTAACCAGTAACACAAATGGCAAGATTTCACAATGAGTTTCAAGCAAATAGAAGAGTGAGGGTCCCAGCGTCACCCCTTCTTATTTGTGGGACCCCACGCCTCCCTCCTCCTCCCCTTCCTCCCAGACCCATCCCTGGTTAGCACACCAGAAACAGGATTGGGTGTGCCAGAGCCAATCCATGTGCTATCAGCAATACTGTGATTTCACAGTACTTTTTTTAACCAAAAAAAAAAAAAAAAAAAAAAAAGGGGCTTCCCTGGTGGCGCAGTGGTTGAGAATCTGCCTGCTAATGCAGGGAACACGGGTTCGAGCCCTGGTCTGGGAAGATCCCACATGCCGCGGAGCAACTGGGCCCGTGAGCCACAACTACTGAGCCTGCGCGTCTGGAGCCTGTGCTCCGCAACAAGAGAGGCCGCGATAGTGAGAGGCCCGCGCACCGCGATGAGGAGTGGCCCCCGCTTGCCACAACTGGAGAAAGCCCTCGCACAGAAACGAAGACCCAACACAACCATAAATAAATAAATAAATAAATAAAAATAAATTAAAAAAATAAAAAAACGCAGTTCAAGTACTTAAAAAAAAAAAAAAAAAAAACAGGAGGAAAAAAGAAAATGACATTTTCTTCTGGTATCTTAACATATCATCCAGTGCCCCCTGGGGTGCACTTCCTCACCCGCCTTGTTTCCAAGACCACTGATCTCTGTATTACAGAGCTTAGATGTTATTTTGGTAACAGTTGAAACACTCAAAACAGGGATAAATCCTGAGCATTTACAAGCATTTGGGGTCCTAGCCTGGACATACGTACAGGTCTGCTGAAGGGGGTGGACGCCAGGTAATGGATGGTCTTTGAGGTGACCCCCTTAATTCCCTCAGACTTACACAGGAGATGAGGTAAGGAAGCCAGGCCCAGCGCTTCTGATTCGTGGTTCACTTCCTTGGTCCCTGTCCTGTTCGCTTCATCATCAGAGCCTCCCTTTACAAGGGTAACTAACCCTGTCATCTGCTCTGAGCGCTGGCACTTAAATAAAAGGCGCTGACCGCAAGTGTGGCCATGGGTGCCTGCCAGGGACAAGCTCTTGTTAAATGACCTACAGGTGGAATCTCACTGTTGCGCTCCTATCTTCATGTCAAGCCACCAAGCAGGTCACTGGTGACTCTCAAATCAGCTCCCAACCAGGGTCTCAGCAGCAGCTTTAGGCCATGACGGGGTGGGTACATATCTGTACCATCCTCCGCGAGCTGGTGGCACTAGGATGTAGGGGAACTAAGTGCCTGTGTATCCTATTACCACGTAAACGTCATCCACTCCTCACACTTGAATATCATCTTTAGTGTCTGTACTACAAAGAAACTCCTACAAGTCTCCTTAGCAACCAACATGAGTTGAACATCACCCCTGAATGGAAATCCCAACAGGAAGTCAAACCAGATTAAAACTACCCCATTTTAAATGCACCATTCTAGGTGAATAAAATAATGTGTTATCACAAAGCAGTTTTCTGGGCTTACTATTTTTTATATCAATTTGGAATATTTATTGTACTTCTTAATGCATTTCTTAACATCCATGGTACCCCTTAATCAAGAATATAAAGTCATCTACTTAGGATTCTTAGGATTTGCCAAAGTGAGGAACATTCTTAGAATCACAGAATGATAAGCAAATAAAGTTTACAAATATTGCAACCATCAATATCATACGTTTTCCAAACCATAACTCTAACATGGAGGTATATTATTCTCCAGACCTTGCAAATTCTTAATGTCCATTTTATCAGTACTGGGAGAGTACGCTTTCAACCATGCAGCTAGCCAGAAAGACTTTTTTATATATGTGTGCTTCTCACAAAAAGCTTCTCTCCTTCCTCTAATATGACAGAAACTGTAGCTGTATCTGAAGAGAAAGTGAATTTCAATGACAACCATCACCTAAAAACATACATAAATTCCTATATCTGGTACCAGAGGTAGAGCTTACCATTTTGATGTTTAAAGAAATGACTTTATGACATCCGTTCATAAGTAAAAACAGAAAACACACTGAGTAGTTTTATAATTGTTTTTTTAGTAAAAAAAAAAAAAAAATTAAATCCTGATTATTAGTCATAGCAGAAACAAAGGGTTTAACACAGTTATATCAAATACAACTTTTTAAAAGCTACTTACGTCCAAAGAATCCTCCTTCAGTAGGATAAGGGCCATGTTCTGTGACACCAACCTGCACGAATAGCCTAGAATAAAAGAAGGAGCAACATACGTGAATTTACCATCCCCGCCAGGAACTCACCACGTTCAAGGTCCCCTGAATTCAGCCTCCCTTCCGGTCCCTTCCTTATCACCACGTTTAGCCTATGGGCTCACACAGAGGAATTGAGCGAGAGTGTGGAGAGGAGAAGTTCACACGGATTCTGACTTTTGCAGACAGCTCTGGTAGCACTGCTTGGGAGGGTCTTCGTAACTAATGGCTGAAATAAATACTCATCAATTTTCTGTGGATTTTCCTTATCCTTGTTATCCTTGTATTAGGATGAGCTTTGGGTTCTCTAAAATAACAGCAAACGCTTTAGGAAGACAAATGGAATCAACGGAGCTCCTCAACCAGCATAAACGTGCCTACTGTGATATCAAGGTCCCTCACTTGCTTTTTGAAAAGGCAGGTAATTCTCACAGCAGGCTTCTAAGGAAGCCTCTGATACACAGAGAGTCACTCTTCCTGCGAAAGCTCAAAGCAACCCCCATTTCAAGAATTAAACCTGAGTCAAGAGTAACCCAATGCTAATTCTTAACAATTCCCATTACATTTTTAGACAGTGGTATCTCTGTAGGTTAATTTAAGCAAGATACTCTTTTCCACTTTTCGTCCCGGAAGGCAAATGTATTTTCTATGAAGATCTTTCCTACTCAGACTTTGCAGTACACGCGTGACAGCTGGAGATGCTTGGTGACACAACGACCAAGGTAAGAGCCTCTCCGGACTCTTCGCCTTCTCTCCACACTCTGGGGAGAAGGAGGAGGCGGTCCCAGCCAACCCCAAGTCCAGGGGTGTCTGTCAGGGCCCTGGGCTCTCTTTCAAATCACCCTCCACCATCTTGGTGCCCCTCAAGAGAGCTGCCATCAACATGTGCTTTTCACCAACCTCCATCTTAATTTATCTCATTGAGAAAAATCAAGAAAACAGTCCTTCCACCTAGAGAAGTGGTCCTTACAAGGATCATGGACCAATGATCACAGAAACAGGGAACAAGTCATAAGCATAAAGAACGTCAACCTTCAGAACAAGGACGCGGGTGACCATCTCAAGGAAGGGCCTTAACCAATGCTTAGGCAACAGGAGTCTGGGTTCTCCTCCGCAGAAGAGCCAAAATACCCCTTCCCACAGATGCTTTATTTAACTAGAAAAGGAGATAAGCATTTAACTAGTGGACAAGTCACAGAACTACTGTGTTTATGTGCTCAATTCTACCCAGAAGGCCCTCTTTCACCCTCAAGAAACTCTACTAACAGGCACAAAACAGAACTCAAGACAGACAACAATTAAGATGAGAAAAACCTTGGGGTATTTTTGGAGGGTAGAAAATAAATATTTTTGTTTATTTTGGAATGTATGAAGTATAGCCTTCACTAATGAGTGTCATTTGAGAGGACTGCTTATAAACCACCTCAGAACACAAATTTTAAAGCACAAAATTATGACTTTGCATCTAACTGTCATTTTCTTAAAGCAATACCTTGAAGATCTATTCCAGGCAGTTAACGACAGTTATCTGAAGAGAATGAGATAATTTTGCTGGTTAAAACCTCACGTATCATTTGAAAAGCGAAAACAACTGAATAGTTTAAAATCACAGGACCACACGGGCAAATACCTGTTCAACCTCTAAGAGGAAAAATAAAGGGAGGAAACACAGCACAATTTTCCACACATTTTCAAACTTGTTCAAGTCTGTATTTTAACAATAGTGATGAGAAGAAATGAGAGTTTCCCAGAATGTCACCGAAAATTCTGCACAGCAGGATGGAAATAACTGAACTTTGTTTCCCACTAAAATCTTACAAATATATTCTTCCTTTCTATAAATTCTTAGACTAAGTGCAGAAGGGAGGTCAATATTTTATTTTCATTTGCAAACAGGGATATTGGAACTTTAATCATTTTTCTTCCCTTGTCTCAGAAACTTCCAGCAACTTCATGCAATAGAGACTGTTACAAATTTAGTATAACTCACACAAAAGGATTTGCTGGTAGTTTTTGATATGAACAACAGTTGCAGAAGCAAGCTGAAATGTTTAAGCCATCGCTTCCCCCTTGATTTTATATTTTGCAATTTAAGTAAAATGCCACTTGACAACTGAAGCTTCATAAAGATATTATGGAAAAACTCAAAGTATTTTTCTAGCAGTTGCAAGGGAGAGGGTAACAAATAAAACCACTGGCACTTTCATGAATTTAAATACACAAAACTCAAGGTTTCTGAGAAGAAACAGGTTCTTTTTTTTTTTTTAGTTTGGAAAACGAGGCAAGATTTTGCTTAATTATCACACAGAACACTTGCTCTAGACAGACCATGGAAGTTTAACGCAGTTAAATGTGACTTAGCTAACATGGCAAATTAAATTATGTCAATCCAAGTTTGGTGTGCTTGATTTCTAATGTTTTTGGATAAAATGAGATCAGCTCTTGGAGAACAGCCAGCTATGAAATGTCAATCCACACTTGTAAATTGAGGTCTATTTCTTTAATCTCACAATCTAACAAGACAACCATAAAATGACTGCAAAGGGAACCTCTGGGATTTCACGTTTTACTACGGCTGAAGTTAACAGCACACCACAAAAGTGCTTAGTCTTTCTACTACCTGAGTATAATCAACACGCAAAGAAATTAAAATATTACAGCGTCTATGGTACTTAGAGCAGGACTTGATTTTAAGAAAATAAAATCATCATTCACACTAGAAAATAGGACCAAACCAAACCTCTCTTGGAACTCACAATCAGCGTCTTTTTTCTGAGGTAAGCATATATTGTCGAAGATATCCCAACCTAGATTTCTTCGGAGACACTTTTGGAAGAGTTAGCAACAACTGATTCCTACTAACCATATACCTAGGATCCATCAAATTACCCCTCAGTGGGATTCAACTTGGTTCCAAACCAACAAGTGTGTTGTTGGTTGTAAATAATTTCAGGGAGAATCTGGTCACTCAATATTTGAGAGTTAGTGTATGAAACACACTGCCAGACGTCAGGAATGGAACTCTTCATCTGCTCCGGACTCAATCAAGGATGCTCAGAGCAGAATCCCTCCCCTTCTGAGAACCAGGACATCAAGGACTCATCCACAGAACCACACCTGGGCACCCTTCCCTCCAGACCCTCAGATGCTTCTCAGAGAGGCTCCATCACAAGTAGGAACATGCTGCCTCAGCCTTACCTCGTGATCTTCCCCCAAACCAGGCCATCCTGACTCATGCTAGTCTCATTCTTTATGTATTTGTCTTAAACAAATTCTTGAGGTTCAAGATTTAAACCTATCTCATCTACAAAGCCTTCCCTGATCTTTTTGACGCCTATCTTTCCTTCTGAGAACTGAATTATCACGTGTCATGGTCACATGCTCAGATTCTCAGCACTCACACCTGTGTGGCCCAGGCTAAGTTACTTGGTATCTCTGTGCCTCAGTTCTATCTTTAAAAGGGGATAATGCCTATCTCAAAGGGAACAGTAAACTTACCTAAAGGACTTAGCAGTAATATGGCAAATGCTGTGCTAACATTTAATGAGTAACTATTACTAACGCCAGCCATGCTCAGCATGTACACTGCACAACTGGTATTTTCTCATCTACTTTATTCCTGAGTTTGTCTCATAATTAACTCAGGCCCCAATAAGGGAACATAAGTGCCCCAAGCCTATAGGGGAGCATCTGGCAACAACAGAGCTGCAGGCAATCAAGAAATCACACACCTGACTTTTCTGTGAACATTACTGGGGCTGTGGCCGTGTTCCCCCAGCCCCACCTGAGAACGGGACTTGTCTCCCTGCCAATGGGCAAGAATAGGGCGGGCAAGTCCACATTTACTCACTGTCAGAAATTAAACTTCTAAGACTACAGAAGTGATTTAAAGGTATCACATAATGGGTAACAAAACATGGGTGAGGGGCGGCCAAATTCCAACTCAGATGGTTCACAGTGAAAGCGATTCCCAATGCGATGACTTTAAAATGGAACACGCACTAGGATTTTGTTCTCACTCATCCTATCTCTGTTAGAAAAAAACTTATAGACTCTGAAAACTGCACATCTATTTTCTAACTATGTAATAGATGCTTTATCCAGTCATAGTAAGGAAGTGACGACTACATGATTCACAAAGGCTATACAGCTGAAATTTCACTTTAGACTAGCTGATGCCAAATTTTTAAGCTAAAAAAGAAAACTTCCAACTCCTGGAAACACAGCTAGTTAGCATAAATCCAAGCGCGGCGCAGCAGGGTCCTGGCATCGTGTCAGTTCCAAAGGACCTCAAAGCCACACACAGGATGACTGCATCTACCTAACACTCATAGGCCCATAACAGACACAAATATCCTGGAACCTAATTTGACTAAGTATTTATTTTCAAGGTATGAACTAAAAGTTACACTTTAAATTCTCAGACTGTGATAGATGATGGATGGATGGATAGATGCATGGATGGGTGGGTAGATGGATGGATGGGAGGACGGATGGATGGATGGATGGGAGGACAGATGGATGGATGGATGGGTGGATGGATGGATGGATGGATGGATGGATGGATGGATGGATGGGAGGATGGATGGGAGGATGGATGGATGGATGGGAGGTTAGGCGATAGATGGATGGGAGGATAAGTGATGGATGGAGGGAGGATAGGTGATGGATGGATGGAGAATAGATGGATGGGAGGATAGATGGATGGACAGATGATAGATAAATGAGAGAGAGAGCGAGCGAATACTAGAGACAGCCAACAGCACCAAACACCTCTAAAGGGAAATGTTGCCAGTTAAAACTGTAAGAGTCAACAATCATAGACATCCAAACTCTGGAGGTGGTGAAATATGAAAACAAGGTGTCTTAGAATGGATGAAATTTAGTACCTTTCCCCAGGGTTTTCTAACTCAAATTTCAGATAGGGTTTTCGTGAAAGCTTCATGAATCTGTTTAAAAGGAGCCCTGCACCAGGAGCAATTGGCCCTGAGACCCAGCATGAACTAGCTTGGTCATTAAGCGGAGCACGACCTTGTAAACTCTGAATGTCCCCCAGCGCTCTAAGACTGTTGACACGTGAAGACCAAAGACAGCGTAGCGAAAGCACTCCCAGCACAGTGCCCAGCATTGAGCACTCTTCTCCTTATTTCACGGAGAAGCAGAACTACCAGACACTTGATCTGCTTCCCAAATACCTTCTGGGTACCCTAATGAGCACACAGAATGCACTAAAATGTACAGAATATCCAATCCATATTGTGGGAGACAGACCAATAATGGTTCATATCACAGAAGGTATGAGGAATATGGGACTAGAACACAGGCTTACAATCCTCCTAGATCTGGAGCACGACCTCGGGCTGCTCACAGCCGTCACCAGTGGTCTGACGTGGACAAGTCTAATACCATGTCTAGATGTCTACACTGCATCCTCAACAGACACCCTAATTCAGTGGTGCATATACACAATGGAATATTACTCAGCCATAAAAAAGAATGAAATAATGCCATCTGCAGCAACATGGATGGACCTAGAGATTATCATACTAAGTGAAGTAAGTCAGACAGAGAAAACAAAGACCAAATGATATCGCTTATATGTGGAATCTAAAATATGACACAAATGAACTTACTTACAAAACAGAAACAGACTCACAGACATAGAAAACAAACTTATGGTCACCAAAGGGGAAAGGGAGGAGGGATAAATTAGGAGTTTGGGATTAGCAGATACACACTATATATATAGTGCTATGTATAAAATAAACAACAAGGTCCTACTGTATAGAACAGAGAACTATAGTCAAAATCTTATAATAAACCATAATGGAAAAGAATATGAAAAAAATATGTACATATAACTGAATCACTTTGCTGTACACCTGACACTAACACAATATTGTAAATTAACAATACTTCAATTAAAAAATAAGATAAAATAAATAAAGAATAGAATTTTTTAAACATCTTTATTAGAGTATAATTGTTTTACAATGGTGTGTTAGTTTCTGCAGTATAACAAAGTGTGCCAGCTATACGGATACATATATCCCCATATCTCCTCCCTCTTGCATCTCCCTCCCACCCTCCCTATCCCACCCCTCTAGGTGGACACAAAGCACCAAGCTGATCTCCCTGTGCTATGCGGCTGCTTTCCACTAGCTATCTATTTTACATTTGGTAGTGTATATATGTCAATGTTACTCTCACTTCATCCCAGCTTACCCTTCCCCCTCCCCATGTCCTCAAGTCCATTCTCTACGTCTGGGTCTTTATTCCTGTCCTGCCCCTAGGTTCTTCAGACCATTTTTTTTTTAATTCCATATATATGTGTTAGCATACGGTATTTGTTTTTCTCTTTCTGACTTACTTCTCCCTGTATGACAGACTCTAGGTCCATCCACCTCACTACAAATAACTCAATTTTCTTTCTTTTAATGGCTGAGTAATATTCCATTGTATATATGTGCTGCATCTTCTTTATCCATTCATCTGTTGATGGACACTTAGGTTGCTTCCATGTTCTGGCTATTGTAAATAGAGCTGCAATGAACATTGTGGTACATGACTCTTTTTGAATTATGGTTTTCTCAGGGTATATACCCAGTAGTAGGATTACTGGGTCATATGGTAGTTCTATTTTTAGTTTTTTAAGGAACCTCCATACTGTTCTCCATAGTGGCTGTATCAATTTACATTCCCACCAGCAGTGCAAGAGGGTTCCCTTTTTTCCACACCCTCTCCAGCATTTATTGCTTGTAGATTTTTTGGTGATGGCCATTCTGACTGGTGTGAGGTGATACCTCATTGTGGTTTTGATGTGCATTTCTCTAATGATTAGTGATGTTGAGCAACTTTTCATGTGTTTGTTGGCAATCTATATATCTTCTTTGGAGAAATGCCTATTAAGGTCTTCTGCCCATTTTTGGATTGGGTTGTTTGTTTTTTTGATATTGAGCTGCATGAGCTACCTGTATATTTTGGAGATTAATCCTTTGTCAGTTGCTTTGTTTGCAAATATTTTCTCCCATTCTGAGGGGGTTTTGCCTTGTGTATGGTTTCCTTTGTTGTGCAAAAGCTTTTAAGTTTCATTAGGTCCCATTTGTTTATTTTTGTTTTTATTTCCATTTCTCTAGGAGATGGGTCAGAAAGGATCTTGCTGTGATTTATGTCATACAGTGTTCTGCCTAAGTTTTCCTCTAAGAGTTTGATAGTGTCTGGCCTTACATTTAGGTCTTTGATGCATTTTGAGTTTATTTTTGTGTATGGTGTTAGGGAGTGTTCTAATTTCATTCTTTTACATGTAAGTTGTCCAGTTTTCCCAGCACCACTTATTGAAGAGGCTGTCTTTTCTCCACTGTATGTTCTTGCCTCCTTTATCAAAGATAAGGTGCCCCTATGTGCGTGGGTTTATCTCCGGGTTTTCTATCCTGTTCCATTGATCTATATTTCTGTTTCTGTGCCAGTACCATACTGTCTTGATTACTGTAGCTTTGTAGTATAGTCTGAAGCCCGGGAGCCTGATTCCTCCAGCTCCGTTTTTCTTTCTCAAGATTGCTTTGGCTATTCGGGGTCTTTTGTGTTTCCATACAAATTGTGAAATTTTTTGTTGTAGTTCTGTGAAAAATGCCATTGGTAGTTTGATAGGGATTGCATGGAATCTGTAGATTGTTTTGGGTAGTATAGTCATTTTCACAATGTTGATTCTTCCAATCCAAGAACATGGTATATCTCTCCATCTGTTTGTATCATCTTTAATTTCTTTCATCAGTGTCTTATAGTTTTCTGCATATAGGTCTTTTACCTCCTTAGGTAGGTTTATTCCTAGGTATTTTATTCTTTTTGTTGTAGTGGTAAATGGGAGTGTTTCCTTAATTTCTCTTTCAGATTTTTCATCATTAGTGTATAGGAATGCAAGAGATTTCTGTGCATTAATTTTGTATCCTGCTACTTTACCAAATTCACTGATTAGCTCTAGTAGTCTTCTGGTAGAATCTTTAGGATTTTCTGTGTATAATATCATGTCATCTGCAAACAGTGATGGTTTTACTTCTTCTTTTCCGATTTGGATTAGAATGTTTTTTAAAAGGTCAATTTTAAAATATCTAATGGATATGAGTGCTTCTGAAACCAAAACTACAAACATTGCTACACCTTCTTTGAAAAAAGCACAAAATAATATAGCTGTTAATGGAAAAAACTGGACAGGTATCAATCACCTTGTGAGGTTCAGACAAGCCTCACTCCAGCAACGACTAACACCTTCCTTCGGGAATAAGAAGCCATTCGTGTTTTCTGGGTTGATTTTGGGAACTCTGCTTTCACTTGTGTTTACCTAAACTTGGCTAGACCCTGACAGATGCAGGTGTGACACAAGGACAGGAGGACAGGGGCGGGGCAGGTGCAGCATCTCTGCTCTCATGCTTTCTGTGCCCTCTGTGAACAGGAGCTGTGGATCAATAGCAGGTGTTTTAGACCAAATTTACATGGGAAATACCTGAAGGGCTGATGTATATACATAGAAAGAGACATTCCACCAAAAGCAAACGTATTATCCTTCATCTATAAAAATGTTGCTGACATCACCAAAGGGCTGTAAGCAATGGGTTTTTATTACCTAGTAATAGTGACGGGTCTACACAGAAACATCACCACATTTTTCTCCAAAAATATGTGTTTAGGAAACAACAGGTACAACAGCTACATCTAATCCTTCAGAGACTGTTTGTGACTCACATGTCAGTCTCTTGGGACTTTAATCTCACTTGTGGGGGAGTCCAAAAGGACTACAGACTTGATAAGAAATGATTAAGTGGCTTTTTTGTCTATTAAAAAAAAAAAAAGAGGAAATCCACCACAGACGGTAGGCATTGTCTATAACTGAGGTTCTGAGAATCGGGGCTGATTCAAAAGAGAAGATTGAAGGAAAGGGGCTCCATTGGAACCAGTCGATCGTGTTCCAAGGAGACTCCTCTGAATAAGACACCAGTCACTCAACTTCAGATGTTCTTTCTGTATGTTTCTTCCTGCAGTAAGCTGTGACATGGACTCTATTCCCATCAACACATGAGAAGTCATGTAGCCCTTATTCATTTTATCACCTATGCACCAGAGCTTGTGACACAAGGGTAACAGAAGTCCTAGATAATTTTAAAGCAATTCAAACAATCAAAATTAGATTTTTTGGGACTTCCCTGGTGGCGCAGTGGTTAAGAATCCGCCTGCCAATGCAGGAGACACAGGTTCGAGCCCTGGTCCGGGAAGATCCCACACACCACAGAGCAACTAAGCCCGTGCACCACAACTACTGAGCCTGTAGCTCTGGAGCCCACGAGCCACAACTACTGAGCCTGTGTGCCGCCACTACTGAAGCCCGCGTGCCTAGAGCCCATGCTCCGCAACAAGAGAAGCCACCGCAATGAGAAGCCCATGCAGCGCAATGAAGAGTAGCCCCCGCTCGCCGCAACTAGAGAAAGCCCACGCGCAGCAACGAAGATCCAACGCAACCAAAAATAAATATAAAATAATAAATAAATTTTTTTTAAAAAATTCTATTTCTTTTTAATTAGTAGTTTCACAAGTCCTTTTCAAACTAAAAACGTGCTGCTTTAACACTCATGAAGTAATCTGGGCTTGAATTCCCTTTTTTCAATTTTCATTTCTGCGATGCTTAGCAGGCAGAGGTTGCCAACCCAGATGGGGAAGGGAAAGGTTCAAGCCTGTTAGAAGAACCTATGAATTGGTGAAAATCCTTATAATGGCTATAACTATATAAAATAATAATGCATATTTAAACTCAGTGAAAACATGCTTAGTCTCTGAGACTAAATTTTTGTGAAGAAAGCAATAAGAAAATCAAACTCTCATCAACTCTTGAATTCTCTGGCCTCTGTAAGTATGTTTAATACTTTTCAGGAAGGTGGCATAGTTCTACTGTTTGTAACGGGCAGATAATGCTCATAAGAGCATCTTAAACTTTCCTCGGTCTTGTGAATGAAGAATTCTACAAAGCACTTCTGTCGACGCATCTGAGAAGCCCTCAGGCACCTCTGTAAGACGGTTCAAAAACGTAATACAAAAATCAGCACTGGGAAATTATTCCTTCAATGAATTACCTATGTTGATCGCAGTTTCTTGTTTGTCGCCTGTCAACACCCATATTTTAATTTCTGCCTTCAACAGAGTTGTTATGGTTTCTGGCACGCCTGCCTGAAGACGATCTTCTATGGCTGTGGCTCCAAGCAGCAGCAGATCCTAAATTAAAAAACAGCTTCCATTAAAGATGGGGACGCACGTAAGAGCAGCACGAATGACGAAACTCTTGACAGAAGAAAGGCAGTCAAAGTGTTCTGAGACAATTACCTTATTGCCTCCCCATTAAACCTTTGTCTGCAGATCATTAATGACAGTCACATGTGTGGCATCTCAAAACCACCCACAGGGCTAGAACCCCTCCACGCACACGGGCCAGCACGTGCCATCTACTTCTGGGTACAAGGGCACCTTGGGATAGAAACCACCTGGCAGCAGAGCACATGGGCGAGTTATCCTGGGGCCACTAACAGGACTGGAGCTTCTCTCTCACTCCACTCGTGAGTCAAGGGCTGTGGTACAGTTAACACGTGAGAAAAAGTCATTCAGTGACCAAAAAGGCCAACTACCTCCCGAGTGCCCACCTCTGGCCTGGGGACGCACAGACATCGCACCTATTTAATTGCTTTATGATTCTCAAAGTAATTTTGGAATTTCCAGGGAAGCAGGGTAAATGAACATTTGATTTCACTTCCATCCATACCCAAATTCCATTAAAATCACAAACAAGGGAAAAAAAGCAAAGGGGAATTTTAAAAAAATAAATAAAGGAATGAGAAAAGCAAGCAGGCAATGACTTCAAAGCTACTGAAACTGGAAGATGGATGGACCAGTAGTTGCTGACATGAAACGGAAAAAGCTGAAATCCAGCTCCCAGATTCGAGGGACGCAATCTGTGGGAAGCTACCTCATGTCTTGGGAGAAACTGAAATAACAACAAAATCACGTAGGCAGCGTGGAGCGGCAATGGCAAAGCTCAAACAGTATTAGGACAGGAAGTGTGAAAACATTTAGTAGGTATGATGTCCAGCCAGCCTAGGCGTTCTGACTGCTCAGGAAACTCAACAGGGCCAGCTAAGGTCGTTAAACCTCATCTTAGGCAAACCCAGAAAGTTGCCAACGCTGTTTTTGACCTGATACTTCTTAAGACATGAATGCTTAGTAGAGGGTGGCTAGACCTTTCTGAGAGCTCATAAAAACTGAGTGTTTCTTAAAGCAAAGAAACGATTAAAAGCTAATGGTGGGCTTCCCTGGTGGCGCAGTGGTTGAGAATCTGCCTGCCAATGCAGGGGACACGGGTTCGAGCCCTGGTCTGGGAGGATCCCACGTGCCGCGGAGCAACTAGGCCCGTGAGCCACAGCTACTGAGCCTGTGCGTCTGGAGCCTGTGCTCCGCAACAAGAGAGGCCGCGATAGTGAGAGGCCCGCGCACCGCGATGAAGAGTGGCCCCCGCTCGCCGCAACTAGAGAAAGCCCTGGCACAGAAACGAAGACCCAACACAGCCATAAATAAATAAATAAATAAATAAATAAATCTAAAAAAAAAAGCTAATGGTGAGTTAAGATACTTACAAGAACAGAGAACATCACTATATAGCCAAAAGATTTCTGCACCAAAACTTTTATGCTCATTAGGTGTCACTGGGCACGTAATGTAACGCAACTACCACGTGCAATTACCTTCTCGATGATCTCGTAACACTCTTCCAGCCGCTGAGCTCTGTCCTTCAAGATGGTGCTGGCTTCTTGGTAGACTTTGAGCCACTCCGCATAATCACTCTCAGAGAGGTCGGCGTAAGCCACACAGAGGGTCCGCAAGCCTGCAAAACAGTCCCGGCGTCTCCCAGTGAGGCCCCTAGGGATGGGCAAGCAGGGTGCCTTACCCCCAGGGGACACTGCGAGTGCAGAAAATGAGAGAGACCATCCGCTTTATAGGTCACTCTAAGTCAACATGCACACACTCAAAAAGAATTGAAAAGCAACCTTATTTTAGTATAAACCACCGCTTCTATAGATGTTGACAGAAGAGGAGAAGCCATGAGACTGAACTCCTCACAGCAGAGAAGGACAGAAGCCGTGCTCGACCCTCAGACACATGAGCAGGGACCAGCCAGGAGGCAAGACGGGAAGTGTGTTTCAAGACAGCAATAAAGGTCCAGTGTGCTACCACGTGAAAGACACAGGCTTTCAAGCAGCCGTGCTTGTGTGTGCGTGTGTGTCCCTGTGTGCGTGTGTGTTCCTATGTGTGCATATGTGTGTTCCCTGGTGGGCATGTGTGTTCCCTGGTGGGCATGTGTGTTCTTGTGTGCATATGTGTTCCTATGTGTGCACGTGTGTTCTCTGGTGTACATGCGTGTGCCTGTGTGTGCACAGACGTGGACACATGCGGCCACAGAGGCTCAGGAAGGCAATGAGGCAGCAGCCGGCACTCAAGCTCTCATCACATCCACGTGCAGGGGAGCCTGAAGTGAGTGTTGTTTAAAGCCCTTCTGAGAACCCCCTTCCTGTTCTCTATGGGTTCAGTGGATTATTCTGGCCTGAAGTCAAGGGTAAGCCAGTGTCATAAGGGAAACGAGAGAGGGCCTGGGAAATAAGGTGAGTTTTCCGAGAAAGGAGTGCAAAACTGGAGGGCAATTCTGCATAGCATCGTGGGCTGGCCTGCCTCACCCTCGTCCCTCTGGTTAAGAGTTAGTGGATGACGTTTAGGTAACAGAGCATAGTCGGTCTCCAGCCACGACTCTCATCACTGCCACCGGTGCAGAGGGTGGGGACGGGGTTGGCACTAGAAAACGACCTGCCTTTGAAGCAAGCCAAGTGCTGCACAAAAATGACACGTGAACATGAAGGCTCACCCCAGTGCCCCCTGAAAGCACAACTCCAAGGGCAGAAATAACACTTCCAAATTCCACTCACCTTCCGTGGCAAAATACTCCAGATGGCAGAGTGTTTCCTCCATGTATTTTGAATCTTTAGAAAGTCTCTCAAAAATCACATTATCCTGTAAAATAGGGAAACGCTGTGACTGGCAAACCTTAGGTCAGCTGACGCTCTAGCACTGCAAGCCCAGCTCTGTTTTCGTGGGGTTGACCCAGCGCACACCTGGGTGGGCGAGGGGAGACACAGTTCTTGGCTGGATTCCGTCATGAGCTTTGGAAAACAAACTGGGGGTGGGTATGTGTCCACACGAACACGCCGGGGAGGACCCTGGGTGTCAGGAGAATGAATAATCAGGGACACGATGGGGCCGACGTTCACCTAGATTTGCAAAGCTCACACCAGACTTTGTTATTAACACCCTTTGCAGAAGTGGGAAGCGTAAAACACACACCCTAAATTGCTCAAGTGTACTCTCCCTTCCTGATGCTGCAGGAGCTCCCACCCAGGGAGGGCACGACCCACCCTGCACAGAACCGGGTTCAGCCGAGAACATGCGGTGTGGACAGTTCATCACCTGGGGACTATTTCCATGACCCACAAGCAGGCATGGAGGACTGCAGGCTACGGATCCTGCATCAAATATGTGGTAAATGGCAGTTTTAGACCCCCTCAAATCTAAGAAATTTAGTCTGGTTTGGGGGAGACAGGTTTGAGGAGAATTAAATCCTGCAAAAAATTAAATGCACCCCTACCGCATTTCCTGTTGACCCTGGTCTGTGGTTGCCCCCCTTCCTCTGTACCCCACAATGACCCCTTCTGGCCTTGCTGTGGTTCTCAGAACACAATGGCAAATAAACAACCAAAAAGGTAAGAAAGAGTATCGTGTGAGAACAGAATCTAACATAATTATCTAACCTTTCCCAATCTAATCCCATATAATCTGGACCTTGGCGAGTCCAGATCGGATGGCTTAGAATTCACACACATTACTCACTTTTTAAAAAGCTCTGATCACTCTCCTCAAATACTTCTTCCCACAATTGGTGAAGACGAGTAAGACTTCCAACGAATCACTGATCCTAGTGTAGCCTCATATTTCCCGACACAGTCTCAGAAAATGAGCTTAATAAGTCTTTCCCTCAACACATAAGACCACGGTTTGACAGAATGTAGTTTTGTAGGTCAGGCTCATAAACAGTAGCATATTTCCTTAAAGATTTACATTCGATGACCAGGAGGCAGACAGGACAAAAAGCCTGACGTAGGAAATGAAATGACCGGAGGGGACAGTAATAATAGACCACAAATGGACACTACCTCAAACCCGCCACCCAGCCTCTGTAGTGAATAAAAACTAAACCACGAATATTGAGAATAGCTGCTACAGAAAAAGAAACACATCAGAGTCCTTAAAAGATCATAGGTCGATACAACTGACTCAATCTTCCAAAGTCACCACACGAGGCCAGAAAACAGGAACCAGAATTCACTCTAAGGATTCTGCAGGACACGGCCAGCTACTGTCTCTGAAACCAACTACCGATGAACAGTAAGCTTTCCACTGACCTCTTTGCCACGCTGGCTTGAACCCCCATCATCTTCAGAGGGCTTTTACTACTAAGTCAGCCGTCAGGCTGACTGAAAGAGCCTTTCAACCCTGGGCGACCATCAAGGATGCTGAGAACAGCAGTTAGGGAAGCAGCAGGGGTCCCTGACGTGCAGACCTCAGCCAGTACTTACAGCCCCTTTACAATAGAGTCGAAGCTGTCCTGAAGGGGTTCGCACAATTACAGACATTCTTTTTCTGTCGCTGTAGGGTAAAAACAAAAAGGAAAGAAAACTGTCATTGGTCTGTTTTATAGGACCACATCCTGTGATTAAACACCAAACAACCCAAAAGGTGGTCTGGCTGGCCCCCAAACAGCCAAGCTCCGTTTTCCCTACCTTTGTCCTCCAAGTCAGACTTTAACTGTGTATCTCCTACTCTTTTGCATAAACCTATTCCTTTCCCTGCCGTGGAAACTCACTAGCACAGCTCATGATAGAAGAAGAGACAGAAATGCAGAACTTGAGCGCTTTACTCTGTGTCTAATTTGCTCCTGACAATACTATGTCCACATACTTTTATTTCACAGCTCAAAGATGTTCAGTTACCTGCCCAGTAAGTAGCAAAGTGCAAGATTCAGTATAAACCCACTTCACTCAAAAGCATCTCATCGTATCTTCTTTTGACTGAAGTGGAAAGAAATGATGAATTCCGAGGACCTCCCGATTTAGCACTGAGGTCCCTTGATGGCTCCCTCCCCAGCCACAGCCCCAAGCACATACACAGGCACCTCCTTCCTCATCTTTCAAAGGGACCCGCCCTCAGTCACTGACTCATTTCTCGCCCATCTATATATATACAGGAAGTCCCCTCCATACGAATGAGTTCCCTTCTGAGAGAGCGCGCTTGTAAGTCCGACAAAGTTAGCCTAGGTACCTGACTAACACGATCTATCTATCTAGTACCACACTGTAATGGGTTTATCATACTTTTCGCGCAAGTAATACATAAAAAACAAAGACAAAAAATAAAGAAAACATTTTTAATCTTACAGACACATGAACTAACTTACTGAACATGCGAATGCACATTTGTGTCTTTGAAAGTTTGCAACTTGAAGTTTGTATGTAGGGGACTTACTGTGTGTATATGTAGATAGATAGATAGAGAGGAACAGTTTATTTCAAGTGCACAAAAGAGAAACATACCTAGAAAACTCCAGGACATTAAGGATTCCAAATGTCTCCTCCTGTCCCATCTAGAGGAAGAAAAACAGGCTCTTACCTGAAGTGCAAAGTATTAAAATCTCAAAACAACCAGCTCCCCAATCATAAACCTCTCTATACACGCCTCTCCCCAATCCCTCCCCTCCTCTCCCTCCCCTCCTGTTCCCTCCCTCTCTCCCTCTCCCTCCATCCATCCATCCTTCCCCCTGCAGATGCCTTCCACCAAGTAGTCTTCCCCGTCAGTCTGGTGGGACCATAGCTCCCCCTTCTGGTGGAAGCGTCTCCTTTTCCTCCAGCGGGAGTGGCTGTCACAGTTGCTGATGACACAGTAACTTCCAAGACATACAAATAAAGGACACAAGCTACACAGGTCCATCCGAAACCTGGGGCCAGTTATGCTTCCGAATCCAGAATTTTACACATCTCGCAGAAGTATGTGCACACACCATATGCCACTACCTCCCCAGGGGGCCCAGGCACTACACCCTGTGATACAACACACTGATTTTTTGCAGCAAGATGCACGGCTATTCCCACCAAGTGAGATTCATAAAGAACAGAAGTGGCCGCACGGAAGTTCCATTAGGTTTCCCTACCAAATGTCCACATCCCAAATTTAGAGGGAAAAGCGTGGAATTCAAAACTTTTTCAATTTTGGATTTAGAAATAAAGGAGTATAATTCTGCACCAGATTTTAGGGCAATTCATCAAATGTCTTTTTTCTTCGGGTTCTTCAAAGTTGGCGCGTCAATATTCTTAATTTTTCTCCAGAAGATTCCAGATTATGTGTGCACAATTTGCAAACTTTTTAATCTAATCTGCCCTTTGCCTTGTCCCCTGGGAATGAGAGAAATAATAACCGAAGGAACACACAGATCCCCAAGTGTGTGGTCGACACACGTGAAGCACTGGCAAGTCACACCGTCCCCTCCACAATGCCCCGCCCCTTCGTTTCCTAAAACACAATGAATGGGCCCCTTAACCCAGCCCCCGTCAGCCTTTACCCCCTTCTCTCTGCAACCCCCAGTTCCCTTCCCCCTCAGCCTGGCCCAGCTTTGACAGGTCCCCGTCCAGAGAGTCACCGCTGCGACCCCCTCGGCGCCAGTGCTGTGACCACCAGGAGCCCACCGCCTCTGCACCGATGTCACATCAACACCCTCACGGCCCCCATAGACTGAATGATGATCAGTAAAGCCACTTCTTTTTTTTTTTTTAGAGTATGCACTTTGGCATCTGATTTTTTTTTTCTTAAGTCTTTATTGAATTTGTTACAATATTGCTTCTTTTTTTTTTATGTTTTGGTTTCTTTTTTTTTTTTTTTGGCTGTGAGGCATGTGGGATCTTAGCTCCCTGACCAGGGATCGAACCCGCTCACCCTGCACTGGAGGCAAAGTCTTAACCACTGGACTGCCAGGGAAGTCCCAAGCCACTTCTTGTACGTAGCGGGTAACCTGAATGATGACCAGTAAAGCCACTTCTTGTACGTAGCGGGTAACCTGAATGATGCTCAGTAAAGCCACTTCTTGTACGTAGCGGGTAACCTGAATGATGACCAGTAAAGCCACTTCTTGTACGTAGCGGGTAACCTGAATGATGACCAGTAAAGCCACTTCTTGTACGTAGCGGGTAACCTGAATGATGACCAGTAAAGCCACTTCTTGTACGTAGCGGGTAACCTGAATGATGACCAGTAAAGCCACTTCTTGTACGTAGTGGGTCACCTGAATGATGCTCAGTAAAGCCACTTCTTGTAAATAGCGGGTAACCTGAATGATGCTCAGTAAAGCCACTTCTTGTAAATAGCGGGTAACCACCTGGAGGACTTGTGGGTTGAGGATTCCCCAGTATTCACAGCTGAAGAGGACTTGTAAAGTCACTGTTACTTATAAATCTTATCTAATCACATGGTCTATTTACTCCAGCGCCCCTCCCGATCCCCGTGGCTGCAGAGAAACACAGCAGCACCCATACACCTGCAACCTGGCCGTGAAGGCCAAAATCTCCTCAAACTGGAGGTGAAGACGGCACCACTGGTGAGAAGCTTCCGTGAAGGAAACTCTATATTGTCAGTACATTGTCCCAACGTGTAGCGATTGTACGCTTCCCTGAGCTATATTCCCTGTGTTGGCTGAAATCAAGTACAAATAAACATGCTCTGATCTCTGTACTCCATAAAAAAGAAACTGAAAATGCCAAGAAATGGGCACTCTGTACACGGTATGATATTTTTTAGGTTTTGCACGTAAGTAAAAGAAAGAACAGACTGCCGCCAGGTCAGGAACAACATCGACTTATTACACCAGATGGAAGTGAACTTCGAATGCCTTCAAGAGATCCAGGGATTTAAGGATGCAGAACGCCAAGAGCTGTAAAAAGCCGCGAGTCCTCCCCAAACTGAGGGTGGGAACAGCACAGGGGCGAGCGGGCGGGGGCTCGCCCTGAGACCCTCACCCACCCAGACAGCAGTGAGCACGGCCCCTCCAACTTCTCATCACAGAAAACGCCCATCCCACCCACCCACCCATGTCCCTGCCGCCACCCCAAGGATCCCTATTTGACCTTATTCCTGATTTAAACTTTCTCTTCTCCCCAGATTTCTCCCTCTGGCTCCTTGAGAGGGAAACTCAAAAAAATCATAAAATAAACTTCTTGATTTCAGGGGGGAAAAACCCAATTAAAAAAAAAAAAAAAAGATCTTAAGTGCCAACTCCCTCCTCTGCCAGCCCAGGAGACCAGAGCCAGCGACCGAGGGCTTCAGGGAGACAGACGCAGACCCGCCCGCGAAGACAGGAGACTGTGGAGCTTTTCCCAACAACTACAGGACCAAGAAGCAGGCTTCCCGAGTGCTTTACTGCACGTTATTCCACGTCAGTGGATGGAAGACTGCGGACAGCGCCTTTAAGAGACAAAGATGACGCAAAAGCACCACACAACACAGGCGACAGAACCCCACGACGTATCACTTCTCAACACACCTCGTTTCTCACAGAGAAAAAACAAACAAAAAACTCGGCTCTCATATGCACAATAGATGTGCTATTTCTAACATACAGTCTTCCAAAAAGCGGGTGACCGAGAGCATCCGGTGGTGCCCTGGGGTGTCACTTACGGCCTCTATGATGACAGAGTAGGGTGTTCTGGCTGTGAAGACGAAGCCCAGCTTCCGAGCCCCTTTCACCAAAGCAGCTTCATCTGTCAATAAAGAATTGATGAGGCGTTGACTAGTCTCCGGGAATGACAGGATTCTGTTTAGCACGTGTTATCTTTCACGTGAACAAGATCCACGCGACAGAGGCCTGGCCTTTCGTGCAGTAAAGACCAAGGATCAAGAAGGCGCTCACTTACTCTCCCCCCCACCAGGACCCCGAAAGGAGCGCTTTCCATCAGAGGAGAAGCCACGGCCCTGGAACTAGTCCCCCAGGCACTCTGCAGCCAGTGTGAGACCAGGGGCACACAGTGGGCGCTTTGCGGGGCCGCGTCACCTCCAAACACCCAGGTCCCCAGAGAAGGGGCAGCAGGGCACACCCAGCCAAGACGCCTCACCTGGGGAGGAGGCCTGGTAGATAATGTTGTCTCTGTCCTTCTCGGGGACCACGGTGTGGCACACGGCCAGGAGGGTGAGGAACTCCTGGATGCAGGAGGCTGTGGGCTGCAAACGGGAGCCGAGGTCACCCGACTGTCGGGACACCACTGACGTACACCAGAGTCAGGTTCAAGGCACCCTCCCGCTCAGAATCCTGGATGCCTTCCTGCTCCCGTGAGAACAGAGGTCGGGAGCCCCAGCGCGGACCCCAGGTGCCCCAGGACCCAGCACCTGCTTGCCATCTGGCCCATCTGCTGCCACTCGCCCCCCACCCCAAGCCTGAACCCTCCACCAGCCTCTCTGTCTACAGCTCTTCAAACAGAGCTCGTCCTTTCCCACTGGCCCATGGCCGTCCCACCCCTGCTGTCGGCCAGTCCCTCTATTCGCGCGTCCTCGGGGCTTCGGTTTACCAGTTGCGCCATCGAGAAGCCTGTTAACACCCCGTCTCGGAACGCGGTCTCTTCCTCTACTACCTGGCAAGGTGTCTGATGTAAACCGGGCCCTCAAACTGTCTGCTAAGTGAATGGGGGTCTCTTATTTGATCAGTTTGCTGTTTCACAGTCTAAATTGTTTGCTGCTGTTCCTAAGACAACACTGGGATTCCGTGGGACTAGCTCTTCTCACCTCCTCTGCTGCTTTGGCACCTAGCGATCTATGGCAGGAAAACAAACTTCGGGAAACTAGACTCGGAGCCACCTGCCAAGCCTGTCTGTCACCCTGCACTTTCTCCTTGCCCTTCCACCATCCCAGCGCAAACAGACCATTTCAGTCACCCACCCGCATTACTACCCTCAACCTAAATACTATTTGAGGATGCTTGAGTCCTCTTGCAGAAAGCAAGTCCTCACGGGGTGCTTGTTTCTTTGACATCCTTAATGAAAACTACCCTTCTCCAGAGACGGTTCTTCTGAGATGCCTTCCTCTGCTTGCTCTACCCTAGTAGCTGTGTCTACCCCTAAGGTCAAATACAGGAAAGGACAGTGTCAGTGTCTGTGACCGTGACACAGAACACGGCCTTCAGCAGCATCCTCTGTGAGGTCTGGGACCACTTGGTCAGAATCACCGGGGCCGAGGCCCTGCACCCCAGCCCGGGAGCATGGGTGCCTTCCACACTCCCATCTCAGAACCACTGCTGGCAAAGTTTTAGCATCAACAAATAGGGACTAACTGAAATAGAGAAAAGGAGATTTTCTCACTGAAAATTCAGAGAAAGTTTTAAGTATATCTATCTCTTCACAGAAGTTGGGAAAAATCAAGTTTTAATGTTGCTTGAGTTTACCTAATTTTAAAAGTAAAATGTTTTTCAGGAAAGAGTCATATTAGGTCTAATTTATACAGCTTAAACTGGTTGTGAAACGCTTTGATCATTGAATACTTTTCTAAGTTAGTGTTTTTCAGAATAGCCTTTAGAACAAAAATGAATTCAGATGAACCGGCAATAAACCCTGGTCTGTTACAATAGTTCAGAATGTGACATCACAGTTAAGAAGTGAAAAGACCAAGGTCCTGACTCTCATTTCTACATCTGTTTGCCAGGTAACTCTTGGCCAAGTCAATCTTTCTATGCAACTTCCCATCACCTCTCTGGGGTGACTCGGGTGCTAAAGGAAATATACTTCAAATGCCTAGCACATAGTAGGATGCTGTAAATGCAACGTGTTGCTATATCTTACTTTTGTTTCCTAAATTATCCTAGCCAAAGGATACTGTAATTACTTTTCAAAATGCATGACCTCTTAGATTCACAACTACAAAGAACCAGTATTGCAGAAACCTTACAAAGCAAAAGAAATCTGAAATGTTAGAGAATTCTATGGTAAGACTCATCTTGATCGTGATGTGCTACTTTATAACTTCACCACATATTTAATTTGGCTTTAAATTAAGTTATGCAACGTGTTCACCACAAATTGATCACATCCCTAAAGCACTAACACTATATAAGCGAGGTCACATCTCTTCCCCAGACTCCAAACTGGCAACTTTCAAGACATTACACACATACATAAATGAAAATGCATCACAAGTTATTTAAAGTCCTAGAAGCATGTATATGTTAATCCCAGTCTCCTAATTTATCACTTTGCCCCGTGTTTCCTCTTGGTAACCATAAATTTGATTTCAAGATCTGTGCGTCTGCTTCTTTTTTGTAGATAAGTTCATGTGTATCGTTTTTTATTAGATTCCACATATAAGTGGCACCATATGTTGTTCTTTGTCTGACTTACTTCACTTAGTATGATAATCTCTACACACTACTATATATAAAAAAGATAACTAACAAGGACCTACTGTATAGCACAGGGAACTCTACTCAGTACTCTGTAATAACCTACATGGGAAAAGAATCTGAAAAGGAGTGGATACGTGTATATGTGTAACTGATACACTTTGCTGTACATCTGAAACTAACATAACATATTGTAAATCCACTATACGCCAATAAACATACAAAAAGAAAAAATAAAATAAAGTTCTAGAAGCAAACGGTAGCCTTACATGATGATCCTCAATGTTCTTCAAGAGCCTGGGGTCATCAAAGTCACACGAGTCACTAGGCGGAGGAGGTATCCGGCTGAAGAGAGAACAGAAGATACTTACTCAGCTCAAAAGTTCCTTCAAGATAACTCACACCTAGTAAGAATCTGTCTTCAGGAAGAACCACACCTAAAAAGCCTATAACTCTGTATCAAACTTTTAAAGATTTGAAATACTGGCTATGATTTCAAACCTCAAGGCAGTAAATCTTTATCCCGACTATAAACAAAATACAGATGGTCCCTGACTTACGATGTTTCGACTTTACACTTTTTCAACTTTACGATGGTGCAAAACTGATATGCATTCAGTAGAAACCATACTTCAGACTTCGAATTCTCATCTTCCCTCAGGCTGGCGACACGTGGGACAACCCTCTCTCGTGATGCCGGGTGACACACGCAGCCCCAGTCAGCCCCACCATCACGAGGGAGAACAAGCCATACATGTACAACCAGGCTGGACCCAGACAGCCACTCTGCTTTCCACTTTCAGTACAGTATTCCATAAATTACATAAGATATTCAACGCTTTACTATGAAATGGGCTGACACTGCCCAACGGTGGGCTGACGTTAAGTGTTCTGAGCACGCTGTAGGCAGGCTGGCCTAAGCTGTGGTGTTTGGTAGGTTTGGGGTATTAAATGCACTTTTGAATTCTGATCTTTTCAACTTACGATGGGCTCGTCAGGACATAACTCCACTGTAAGTGGAGGAGGATCTGTTGTTACAAGGAGAAGAAAGAGATGCAAGGATGAACACCATGACTTTATCATTTCTGTTGGTCTCTGCATCTACGAGGGAGAACTCCCCAGAGTGCCCGCTCCAAGCACGTAAAATAAGAGGAATTGTGGCAACGTATCTGTGCAGCCATTCATGGCCAGAGCTTGTATGTGAAAGAGGAAAAGGGGGCAAATAATTACAAAAAAAGGAAACGTGACATGATGGCTCTGCGCCGTCACACTGAAGAAACGCGAAGGGCCGAGTACACTCCCTTCTTCGCCCCTTCCTGAAACCCTGTCTTCAGGACAAAGACAAGGGAAGACAAGATGACAGCAGAGCTGATGTCAATCTGAACGCTGAGTAGATATCAGAGTTTAGTGCAGCAGAGAAAGCAGAAACCAACAGCTTGCAAGGGGAAGCACCGAAAATGCAAGCTGCTGCCCCCAGCAGAACGCTGGTGAAAGCTGAGGACGAGGCAGCACGAGGTACCTGTGAGATAAAGGGAAGGTGGAAAACAGGGCAGACTCCAAATCCACCTGAGCAAGACTCAGTCTGCGAGAAACCTCCCTCATCCCAGGTACAGGCACCTGAACCTCTGCACCCAGAACGAAATGAAGGTCTATCCTCCAGAGAGCCGAAACCAGAGCAGCCCTGGACCCAGAAACACTGAGCACACAGGTGGGTAGGATAAAGCATCCTCCCTAAACCGCAGTTTTAAGTGAAACACTGTATACATTGAAAGGTATGATCAACAACCCTCTGCCTCCACTCAGCTCCCATAACAGCTTCAGCCAGATTTACAGCCCTTGGCAGGAAACTGGAGAGGTCTTCTTGCGAGAAGATGACTGATCGGCTCAAAAGAAAGACACACAGATGCTGACGTCAGAGATCCTCTAATAAAACAGTCCTGGCTGATCATTCCACAGGGAAGACAGACAATCATCAACCACACTGTCCCCCCTACATACATGGCCCCAGCAATCAGCTTTCTTAGTGTAAAAATCTTAAAACGTTAGCAGACAACACCACTAGTCTTAAAGGAAATGCAAATCAAAACCACAATTCACAGCCACTGGGATGGCTATTATATACATAAAAAAGACAAATGAGATACCACTTCACAGCCATTGGGATGGCTACTATATATATAAAAGACAAACAGAAATAAACAAGTGTTATTAGGATCTGGGGAAATTGTGCATTACCAGCGGGAATGTAAAATGGTAGAACTGCTATGAAAAATAGTTTGGTGGTTCCTCAAAAAGTTAAACATGGAATTACCACATGACCCAGCAATTCCACTTTCAGGCATAATCCCAAAATATATAAGAGCAGAAACTCAGATACCTGTACATCAATGTTCATAGAAGCATTATTCACAATAGCCAAAAGATGGAAATAACCCAAATGCCCATGAACAGATGAATTAATAAACAAAATGTGGTATATACATATATGGAATATTACTCAGCCTTTAAAAGAAATGAAATTCGGATACATGCTACAACATGTATGGTACAACCTTGAAGATATTATTCTAAGAAGTGGAAAGTGAGTGGATATATCAGACCGATAGCTGGATATTTCTGTTAAAGTCTTGTAGTACCACTAGGCTTTTAAAACCATATTCATGTTTCAATTTTATTCTGGTTCTCTCTTGAAATAACATATATGCAACTTTTATTTTCAAAATATTCAAGTGAGAAGTGCCAATATAAAATTGTTCCAAAGCCTTTCCCACTAAAGTGTCAAGAACTGTTAAAATCTACTTACCAGAAATCATCTGATGATGGTTCCCTTGTCAATTCTGGAAAATGACTGACAGAGAGAGAGAAAGATAATGGTTACAAAACTGTGATCAAAAACACAGGTATTCACACAAAGAACAAACTCCAGCATAGATCATACGTTAGGCCCCAAAAGTCTTAGTAAATTCAAGAAGATTGAAATACCAAGCATCTTTTCCTACCACAAGGGTATGAAACTGGAACTCAATTACCAAAAAATGGAAGACTCACAAATATGTGTGGATTAGACGACATGTGACTGAGCAACCAATGGATCGGATCAATGAAGAAATCAAACATGTAATCAAAAAATACCTAGACACAAATGAAAATGGAAATACAACATACCAAAACTTACAGGATGCAGCAAAAGCAGTTCTGAGAAGTCCATAGCAATAAATGCCTACCTCAAGAAACAAAAAAAAAAATCTCAAATAAACAACCTAACATTATATCTAAAAGAACTAGAAAAGAACAAATGAAACTCAAAGTTAGAAGGAAGGAAATAAAGATTAAAGCTGAAATAAATTAAAGAGACTCAAAAGTCAATAGAAAAAAAAAAAACTATGAAACTAAAAGCTGGTTCTTCAAAAGATAAAGTTAAGAGCACTTGGGACTTCCCTAGTGGCTCAGTGGATAAGAATCCACCTGCCAATGCAGGGGACACAGGTTCGAGCCCTGGTCCAGGAAGATCCCACATGCCACAGAGCAACTAAGCCCGTGTGCCACAACTGCTGAGCCTGCACTCTAGAGCCCGCAAGGCCTAGAGTCCGAGCTCCACAACGGGAGAAGCCACAGCAATGAGAAGCCCGCGCACTGCAACGAAGAGTAGCCCCTGCTTACCACAACTAGAGAAAGCCTGCACGCAGCAACAAAGACCCAATGCAGCCAAAAATAAATAAATAAATTTATATATAAAAAAGAAAAAGTTAAGAAACCTTTAGCTAGACTCACCAAGAAAAAAGAGAGGACTCAATCAGAAATGAAAAAGACATTACAACTGACACCGCAGAAATAAAAGGATCGTAAGAGACTATGAACAATTATACGCCAACAAGTTTGACAGCCTAGAAGAAACAGATAAATTCCTAGTAACATACAACCTACCAAGACTGAATCATGAAGAAACAGAAAATCTGAACATACTGATTACTAGTAAAGAGATTGAATCAGTAATCAAAAACCTCCCAACAAAAGTCTGGGACCAGAAGCCTTCACTAGCAAATTCTACCAAACATTCAAAGAAGAATTAATACCAATCATTTTCAACCTCTTCCAAAAAACAGAAGAGGGGGGAACACTTCCAACTCATTTTCCAAGGCCAGCATTGCCCCAATACCAGAACCAGAAAGAACACCACAAGAAAAGAAAACTACAGGTCAATATATCTGAAGAACATAGATACAAAAATCCTCAGCAAGATGTTAGCAAACCAAATTCAACAATACACTGAAAGGATCACACACAATGATCAAGTGGGATTTATTCCAGGGATGCAAGATTGATTTAATGTCTGCAAATCAATATGACAACACCACATTAACTAAATGAAGGATAAAATCATATAATCACCTCAACAGATGCAGAAAAATCATGATAAAATTCAACATTCATATATGATAAAAAAAAAATACTCTCAGCAAAATGGGTATAGAGGAAATGTACCCCAATACAATAAAGACCATATATGACAAGCCCACAGTTAACGTTATACTCAACAGTGAAAAACTGAAAGATTTTCCTCTAAGACCAGGAACAAGACAAAGATGCCCACTCTTGTTACATTTTTTTTCAACATAGTATTAGAAGTCCTAGACAGAGCAATTAGGAAAGAAAAAGAAGTAAAAGGCATCTAAATAGGAAAGGAAGAAGTAAAACTGTCACTATTTGCAGATGACATGATATTATATACAGAAAATCCTAAAAGATTCCACCAACAATCTGTTAGAACTAAACAAATTCAGTAAAGTTGCAGGATATAAAATCAATATACAAAAATCTGTTGCATTTCTATATATTAGTAAAGAATTAACAGAGAGAAAATTTTTTTTTAAAAATCCCATTTATGGGGCTTCCCTGGTGGTTCAGTGGTTAAGGATCCACTTGCCAATGCAAGGGACACGGGTTTGAACCCTGGTCCAGGAAGATCGCACATGCCGCAGAACAACTAAGCCCGTGTGCCACAACTACTGAGCCTGCACTCTAGAGCCTTGAGCCACAACTACTGAAACCTGTGAGCCTAGAGCCTGTGCTCCACAACAAGAGAAGCCACCACAATGAGAAGCCCACGCACTGCAACTGAGAGAGTAGCCACCTCTCTCTGCAAGTAGAGAAAGCCTGCGTGTAGCAAGGAAGACCCAACGCAGCCAAAAATAAAAATAAATAAATAATTTTTTAAAATCCCATTTACAACTGCATCAAAAAGAATAAAATACCTAGGAATAAATTCAACCAAGGAGATTAAAGACCTATACACTGAAAACTGTAATACGTTAAGAAGTTTTAAAAGACACAAGTAAATGGAAAGATATTCCATGCTCATGGATTGGAAGAATTAATAATGCTATAACGTCCATACTACCCAAAGCAATCTACAGACTCAATGCAATCCGTATCAAAATTCCAATGGCACTTTTCACAGAAATAGAATAAACAATCCTAAAATGTATACAGACCCACAAAAGAGGCCGATTTGCCAAAACAATCTTGAGAAATAAGAACATAGCTGGATGCACCATGTGCCCTAATTTAAAACTATATTACAGAGCTATAGTAGTCCAAACAGTATGGTACTGGAATAACAACAGATACATAGCTCTATGGAACAGAACAACGAGCCCAGAAACAAACCCATGCATATATGATCAATTAATTTATGACAAAGGAGCCAAGAATATACAATGGGAAAGGACAGTCTCTTCAATAAATGGTTTTGGGAAAACTGGACAACCACATGCAAAAGAATGAAACCGTACTATTATCTAACACCGTACACAAAAACTAACTCAAAATGGATTAAAGACTTGAATGTAAGAGCTGAAACCGTCAAACTCCTAGAAGAATACATAGGTGATAAGTTCCTTGATATTGGTCTTGGTGATGACTTTTTGGATCTGACACCAAAAGCAAAGTAAAAATAAAGAAGTGGGACCACATCAAACTAAAAAGCTTCTGCACAGCACAGGAAACCATCAACAAAATGAAAAGGCAACCCACCAAATGGGAGAAAATATTTGCTCCCATTACAAATTAGAAATTATAAAGCTGATAAGGGGTTAATATGTAAAATACATAAAGAACTCATACAACTCAATAGCAAAAAAAAAATCCAATTTAAAAATGGGCAGAGGTTCTGAATAGACATTTTTCCAAAGAACATATACAGCAGGCCAACAGGTACATGAAAAGGTGCTCAACATCACTGATCATCAGGGAAATTCAAATCAAAACCTCACACCTGTTAGAATGGCTATTACCAAAAAAAAAAACCGAGAAATAAATGTTGACAAGGATGTGGAGAAAAGAGAACCCTTGTGCACTGTTGGTGGGAATGTAAACTGGTACAGCCACTATGGAAAACAGTATGGCGCTTCCTCAAAAATTAAAAATAGAACTATCATATGACCCACCAATTCTACTTCTGGGTATATATCTGAAGAAAACAAAAACAGTATCTCTAAAAGATATATATGCACCCCCATGTCCATTGCAGCATTATTTACAATAGCCAAGACATGGAAACAACCTGAGTGTCCATCGATGAGTGAATGAATAAAGAAAATGGTATATATGCAATGGAATACTATTCAGCCATAAAAAAGAATGAAACCTTGCCATTTTCAACAACATGGATGGACCTTGAGGGCATTATGCTAAGGAAATAAGTCAGACAGAGAAAGACAAATACTGTATGATTTCACTTATATGTAGAATCTAAAAACAAACAAACAAAAAAAAGCTCAAAGATAAAGAAAACAGATTGGTAATTGCCAGATGCAGGGATAGGGGGTGGGTGAAATGGGTGAAGGGGGTCAAAAGGTACAAACTTCCAGGTATAAAATAAATAAGGCATGGGGATGTAACATACAGCATGGTGACTATAGTTAATAATGGTCTATATTACAGGGACTTCCCTGGTGGCACAGTGGTTAAGAATCCGCCTGCCAACGCAGGGGACACGGGTTCGAGCCCTGGTCCGAGAAGATCCCACATGCTGTGGAGTAACTAAGCCCATGCCCCACAACTATTGAGCTTGTGCTCTAGAGCCCACGAGCTACAACTACTGAGCCCATGTGCCACCACTACTGAAGCCCATTGCCTAGAGCCCATGCTGTGCAAGAAGAGAAGCCACCGCAATGAGAAGCCCGTGCACTGCAACGAAGAGTTGCCCCCGCTCGCCGCAACTAGAGAAAGCCCACGTACAGCAACAAAGACCCAACGCAGCCAAAAATAAATAAATAAATACATTTATAATTTTAAAAAAAAAACTGTTAAAAATTTTTTTAAAAATGCTCTATTGCAAACTTGAAAATTGCCAGGAGGGTAAATCTTAAAAATTCCATCACAAGAAAAGAAGAATTTCTAATTATGTATGCTGACAAGTTAACCAGATTTACTGTGGTGATTGTTTTGCAATATATACAAATATCAAATCATTATGTTGTACACCTAAAACTAATGTAACTTTACATGTCTATTATACCTCAATTTACAAAAAAAAGGCATTCAGATCAAAACATGAGTAAGAAATGTATAATTATTAGATTAGAAATATAAATTTATAGATTCCTTGAGATTTCTCACTAGGTTAGTACTTGCAGAAATAAACCATGTTTTAACTGGTCTAAATTGGGACCCATCCAGTTTTAAACACCGTCAGCAGTAATTACACATCTAAATCCCTTATAAATGTCCTTTCAAAGTATCAGAAAGTCAAGGTATTTGACTAAGCAGCTAAAAATAAACTTATTTTGTTGGAAGAATACAAATAAAATTTTGAGAAAGTGATCAAGACACTCACCCATAGGTTACCCCAGCAATGCTACACTTCTTGAAATTCATGATATTGCATGTAAGAGTTCCAGTTTTGTCAGAAAACAGGTATTTTACCTAAATCAGAGAAAAGGAAAAAACATACACCAAGAATGTAAGAGACCAACAAATGAAGTCTTTTCTTCTGTGTTTTTCAAAATCTGTATTAGTTTTCAAAGGTAAATTCCCTATGTATTATTATAAAATTAATATATTTTAATGCTTAGGCCACTTAAAAACCATTTCAATAACCAATTCTCGAGTCCAATTGTGTGGAAATGTACAAAGGAGGCTTCAGTAACAGCTCTGGATCCATTTCAGATCTGTAAGCACCAAGTCCTGTCACTAGGCATCTCAATGACACTTATACAGAATTCGTTCTTGTGTCCAATATGTCAAGACAACAAGCTCAGACTTCGGCAACCACAATATATTTCTTTCTCAGACTCCATCCCCTAGTTGGACTAAGAAGGCATATCCTGAAACAGCACGGAACAAACACAAAGCCTCTCAATCACCATCACAGTGAGGTTACATGAAGGCAGCTTGGAACTGCTACAGATTATATAACTTTCCAAGGTACAAAGTTTTACACATTTAACACACTAAGCTCTCAATATACAAAGGTGAAAAGAGAAATTCCTGTGGAGGTTAATAAGCAAACCATTTTGACATGATTAACTGACTGCAAAAGAGATGAACCCAAATGCACGTGTGCCGTGTGAGTTCTGTCCTCCCGGGTGGATGCTGTGAGGGGGAGGGGGAGAAATGACTCAGGACCACAAAGGAAGAGAGTCCAGGTCAGGCTCTGGATACTAACCAGCCATGTGGGCTCAGGAAAAGTCACCTCACCTTACTTGGACTCAATTTCCATGTCTATGAAATAAAAGGATTGGCCAGAAGATAAGTAACATCGTTCTATGTGTAACTTTCTGGGAAATTACATCATGGATTGGTGAGAGGGAGTAATCAACACAATTGTCTCCAGGAAAGATTCCAGTTTCCCAGGGATTTTCTAAAGAGGGGTCATGATCACGGCAGGATGTGAGATAGACTCCAGTGATCCCCAAGAACTGTTCTAGGGAAGCCACATTGCACTGTTTTGTAGAAGAGGGATTAATAACATGAATTGTGTACTGTACTTTTTCTTACTGATACAATATAAGCAAATACATTGAGAATTATTTTTAAAGCAATTCAAGGCCCTTTAAGTAAAGAAAGATTATTAATGATCCTAAAGAAGTCAAATAGTACCTAGAAATATGAAATCAGTACGCTATGGGTAATGAACGCTTTAACTATAAATAATAAGTTTTTATATAAGTTTTATATGCAGTAAGTCTAGGGGTACAAAAAGCTCAGTAGGATCAGCCTTTCAATAAGCAGTATTTCTTTCTGCCTCTTTCTTAAAAAATTTAAATATTATATCAAAATATTTTAAAATGCCAATTTTATAATAAGGAATTATTAGCATTTTCTATCCTTGTGTCTATTGAACATTAAGTTATCCTTTAAGTTGCAACTCAAAACTAACTCCCCCATGCAAACTTTCCCTATTCCCAATTAGGATGAACTATTTCATCCTGGGTGCTTGAGTACGTTGAATCCTTCAATCATCCAGGTCCAGTTCAACAGCACCTGAGAACACAGTTATACTAAGCATTGTGCTAAAATGACAGAGGCGACCAAAGACCGTGTCTCAGGCACATCCACACCCTCGAATGGGCTCAAAAGTCCCAGGATGGAAATGGACATGTATTACTACTACACCTCTTACTTTACTGTATTTATGTTTGGAAAAATTGTTATGGAAACACTGAAGAGAGAGAAATTAACTTTCCTGGAAGTCTGGAGAAGGCTTCAAATAGGAGGTAAATTTCATCTGATACATAACCTCACTCACCTCATGGGGTTGTTGGGAGGTGCATATAAGATTTATAAGGTGAAATTATAATCTGTAATTGCAATGCATTCAAAAGAGGTATTCCTTGCAGTGATTTCAACAGAAGATGAAGACATAATGCATCAGTAAAGGCAGTAGGGGTTTAAGGGTGATGGTAGGAAAGAAACCGGTTCCCTGAAATATTCCAGAGATAAAACCTGGAACACGTGAGAGACTGTATGGATTTATGCCCTTCAAATCAGCCCTCACATATTTTGTAAGGTTACCCAATATCCGAGGATCTTAACCATTATTTTCCCTTTACTTGCCCCTGATTAACAATTTTAAGAGCCCAAAGTAAGGTTGTACTGTATTTTTTGCACTAAATTTGTCGCAGGTACCTTCCAGGTGATAAGATATACCCATGCCTCAAAAAGTAAGTCAAGATCAATTAACATTTGTATTTAATAATACCTCCAAGTACTACAGAGCTCTTTTAGACATCAAAACCACCTTCATGGAGAATTATTTTTGCAAAATCTCTCCATGGTTCTTCCAACATTTGTCTGCCACTGTGTTCATACATGGTTCCCAAAGTCCCCAAAGAGGCGCTCACCTGCCCAAGCTCTTCATTAAGGTTTGACGTCCTGGCCATGGCAGGAGTGTCATTTCCTAGATAATACATATCTGTGTCCTGAGAGAGAGAAGGGGGAGCACTTCAGAAATAATGTACCATCAATTCCTCATTTAGATTAAGAAGAAACTAAAAACATATAACTCAATATAAATGTTAGTTTTTAATCTGGAGTTGAAAATACAGTGTCTATTAGTGTAGAGAAACACTGAGATACAGAGGAAAACATGGTATTTATTTATATCTAGAGGATTTGGCTTCAAGATGATCATCTCCTGACCTAGACTAACTCATACTTCTGAGTTTAGCTAATACCTCATTCACAGGATTGTTGTGAAGCTCAAATAAAAAGTGCACATCAAAGTGTCTGGTCTCCAAATACTGGCTGCTGAGGTCTGGTGCTTAATGGCCATAGCAGTTCCTTGAAAATTCCACCTCGACTCTTGCAACAGAATCCAAATTTACTGTCACCATGAATTTTGACAGGTAGGGGACACTTAAGTAGACACACCTAAGAGAACGTTACTTCAGCACTAAGGAGACTTTAAAGCATGAAGAGCTGCAGCCGCTTCATCCCCCCTCACCAGAAGACAGGCACCTGCTACACATTCTGCTCCATTTTTCCACTGATGCTCGTGAGAGCCCCTGCCCTGCCCACTTCACAGCCCGAGAAGATAAGATGTTACGTGACTAGTCACAGATACCACTGGCTCAGGGACACCCTTGCCCATTCTCTAGGCAGTTAAACTCCCAGGCTGAATCGTAAATCAACGACGTTCTTCCTTTTCCGGGAGCCCAATTCCATCACTGAGGCTCCAAGAGGGTATTAGGAAACGGCAGCTGACACGTCCCCAGCACCTCAGCTTCCAGCCAGGTGTGATACTCACCCAGTTTATGAAGAGGGCTTGTGTGTACTTCACAACCTCGAGGGTCACCAGCAGACTGATGGGAATCAGATTGTTGTACAAGATGATGAACGTCAACAAGTTATATCCAAAATTGTCTGAGCTCGTGTCTGTGGAAGAAAACCAGAATATCTGCATAGCTGAGTCTCTGTTCAGTTTCCTTGTACTTTATGATGTTTGAATTTTTCTGAAAGATGTTCCCAAAAAAGTTTACTGGCTTAAGTATACATTTAGAGATTCAAGTTAAAATAGTCACTGAGCACCTACTCTGCGGCATGAACTGTGGATACAGAGACTGTGATGCCACAATTCCTTCCAACAGAGAGCTGGCTTCCAAGAGGAGGCCGCGGGGTAGGGGAGTGGGCGGAAGCAAGCATCCCCGCAACGTGACCGTGCAGCAGGGTACACGGACTAACAAGGCCTTCACAGGGCACTGAGGAAACCAAGGCACGAGGGTTCTGATGCGGAGGCCCAGTCACCGAAGGCCACCCAGAAGAACAGAGGCGTCAGACAAGTCCTGGAGGATAGAGAGAGGGCAGCTAACCAAAAAGGATGCAGAAAAAAGGACAGGGGACGTCCCTGGTGGCGCAGGGGTTAAGAATCCGCCTGCCAATGCAGGGGACGTGGGTTCGAGCCCTGGTCCGGGAAGATCCCACATGCCGTGGAGCAACTAAGGCCGTGAACCACAACTACTGAAGCCCGTGAGCCTAGAGCCCATGCTCCGCAACAAGAGAAGCCACCACAACGAGAAGCCCACGCACCGCAACAAAGAGTAGCCCCCGCTCGCCATAACTAGAGAAAGCCCACGCTCAGCAATGAAGACCCAATGCAGCCAAAAATAAATAAAATAAAATTTTTTAAAAAATCATCTGAATATAAAATGACCCCCAAATATGTCCACCTCCACAGCATCACGTAACTCATCTTTTGGTCCTTGAAGGGCGGGCATTGTCTACAACAGCCAAAGGGCAGAGAAGGAGGGCACGGCCCACACACATACATGACACTTAGAAGGATGGTCAGCTTCAACAAGGAGGCCATCCGCCACTTACCCATCTTCTTGATGTACCAGTTCTTTCCTCCTTGAGACCCATTCCAGTACAGGGCTCCCACCGAGCTCACCAAGGCCATGACCAGAAGTATGCCAAAGAGCACCAGGATCTGCACATTAGTTACTTTCTCAACATTCGACCTCTTGAGAGGTGCTTTGGTGGAATTCTGTACGAGAGCATTTAAAGCCAGTAAGGGTCACAGAACAAACTTGGGGGCAAAGAGTAGGGAGAAAAGGAGGTAAGTTAACCAAATTCAACAAATAAAAAGTAAGACTATTTTTTTGTCAAATAACCAATGGGATTTAAAAGTGTACTATGCTCCTGAATCAACAGCTAGTTTTAAATAAAGAAGAACACAGAAGACACACTCTATCATTTTAAAAGGGCACATTTCAACTCTGCATGATTCAGTCTGTACTTCTTACAATACATGTTAGCATAAAATTAGCTACTTTCAATGATCTTAGAATACAAGTTCCAAATCATTTAAGCCCAGTTTAAAAGAAATCAGGCTGCTGCTAATTCAAGAGAAACAAAGATTCTACATCACAAAAATCTACAATCTTCAAAGTAATAACGTAGCTCTATAATTAACAAAGAGCTATTTTAAGCCCAGTAGGTCAAAATTTGAGAAAAGACGTACACAAACACACACACATCAATAATGCAAAATAGAACAATAGGTGTCAAAATAAACGGATGGACAAAGAGTTCATTTGGAAAACTGTGAACAAGAAACAAGCAAGAAGAGCTGGGAAAGCTCTGGTGGCCAGCAGAAATCTGAACGGGGTCCTAAACCACAAACAGAATGTGGGCAGGAAGCTACAACAAAAGTGGAAAGACAGCCCAGCCATCTGTAAACGCTCATGGCCTGCTTTCTCACTGCCGGTGGGGAAACCAGCCCAGCTAGAGAATAAGCCAGTGTTGGGAGTGAGTCCAGAAAGATTCATTAAAACCAGATTCAAGGACCACTGCACATCAGGTTTGGAACTATATCCCCTCAGCAGTGGAAAAGTCAACAGAACTGTTTGCCCTGGACAGTTATTCACTTGAAGTCATTTTATTAAAAAAATTTCTGAAGGCAGTGGTGGTGGGCAGAATAACTCCCCTCCTTAATGACATCCAGGTCCTAATACCTGGACCAATGAATATGTTACTTTATACGGCAAAGGGGCTTTTCTGGTGTGATTAAATTAATGACCTTGACTTGGGGAGATTAACTTGAATTATTCAAATGGGCCCGATTTAATCACACAGGTCTTTAAAAGCAGAAAAAGAAAAAGAAAAGAAAAAAAAAAGCAGAAAAAGAAGAGATCCTTTCCCAGTTACGGTCAGAGGGAGACATGAGTACAGACAAAGGGCCAAAGAGATCCAGCACTGAGGTTCTGAAGACAGAGGAGGGGTGGTCATAAACCAAGGAACTCGGGCAGCCTCTAGAGGGCTGGAAAAGACAAGGAATGGAGTCTCCTCTAGAACCTCCTAGAATGTTCTAAAAAGGAAGGCTGCCTGGCTGACATCATGATGTGGGTGAGACCCAGAGCAGACTTCCGACCTACAGAACTCTAACCTAAGAGCTTCGTGTTGCCTTAAGCCACTACGTTTGTGTGATTTGTTGTGGCAGCGACAGGAAACTAACACATAACACGGCAGATGGTAACAACCCCTTCCTGGAGGAGGACAGACCCTGGACTAGATCAGAAGCCAGGAGTGGACGGGGGAGATGGCGGGAGCTTCAGGCCACAGTCTCCGTCCACAAGTCACGAGCCTTGTCCCTTTACAGGCAATACTGATACGCAAGATCAGGCGATCTGAATACTTGCAGGGCGCTGACTGGCCGTGAAAAATGGTGCCTTGGGCCAGACCTGAGTTAGCACTCTCCCTTACTCTTCCCAGCCCATCTGGTCCCTAACAGAGCTAGGATGAAAATGTCTCTGAATATAAGGATACAAACAAATAAAGTCACAACATGAAAACAAAATCGAGATGAAAATGAGCGGCAATTCTTTCCTACATTCCATCGAGAAGTTCCTACCACAAGGCGGCTGAAACTTATCTGAATTCTACCCACAAACCCAGGATTGCTGCGACCATGACTATGGCTTTCTGCGGGGGTGGGGAGTCAGGGACTTGCAATGGGGGCGATTTTGCAGTCCTGTAAGTATCTAAACAGCACGGCAGCATTTCCTTTGCATAAACTCTTTTTCCCACTTCAAGTCGCTGAATTACCTGTCCTTTAAAGACTTTTAAAAATATTCCTCTAGAATCTAAATAGAAATCCATCAGTAAAGGACAACTTATCAATCAAATATCATCTCAAGGTCGATGGGGTCGACACACATCACCTTTGGCCTCACGGCAAGAGCCAGAAGACCAGTTTCAAGACTGCCTACCCCAATCTTTTAAAAGCTAATCTTATTTTTAATAAACATTCGTTGGAGGCACAAGCAGAAAAAAATTTGCAGTGAACGTTATTTCTATGACGCCATGAGTTTATTGACCTTTGACCTTTCCCCGTGGTTGAATCCTGGCCAGTTAATAGGACTAAGAAAAGTTATGTTTCGTCCAATACAAGAGCAACAATCCAACACTTCAGGCTTCAGCCCGTGCACTTAGGAAAGCCAAGCTCTAGCTACTCACCCCCAGCCCCTGAGCATTCCACCTTGCAGGGGTGAGCTTATAACGGCAAATTCCTACTAGCATTATAAGTTCTTCTCCAAAATCCTTCGAAAATACTACTTTTGAGTAACGGAGTTCAAAATAGACCAAAATGTCAGATTTTGAAAAAACTTAAATCTGGCCTGAATTTCACACATTTGATTCCCTTCTAAGAAAGCAGTCAGCAGAGTACTAGTTAAGACAAGGACTCGGGAGCCAGACTGCCCAGGTTGGAATCCCAGCTCTCTCTCTTACCGGGTATGTAACTTTGCTAACTTACTGAGAGATGCCTCAGTGCACTCATCTAGAAAACGAAAACAAAAATAGTATCTTCCTCATAGGGCCGTTGTGAGCAATCAGTGAGTTAATACATGAGAATTTCTTGGAACATTGCATGGGGCACTGTTTGCTGGAATTACGGTGATAATCTCTCTTTCCCATTAAATCAACCAACAGAAACATCAGACATTGAAATATTTCTGCACGTAACTACACTCGACATGAAACGAGGGAACTTTGAAGTAGAAGAGTAGAAGGCATTGAGGTGAGAGTTTAAAAAACAAAAAGGTAGAAGAACCCTAAAGCAACTGTGTTTCCTCTCTGTGGTCAAGTAGCACAAGTAGAGACAATGTGTGTTATTTCACCAACAGGATGGCTTCCAGCTATGTGTGTTATATTATATTCCTTTCAAAAGCTTGTTATTGTTACTTGTTGTTTTAGCCCTAAAGGCACAGCGAGTCTAGCACAGGTGTTTCTGGGGCTTTGGATTATTCTGTACTTGAGCAGTCAACTTGTAATAAGCCATTCAAAGAGGTTTATCACGTGTAGGTGCAAGGAAGGCACCCAGCACACTCATGGGATGCAAACGTCACAAGGTAACTTAGTAAACACCTTGCTCAGTGAAGGGAGGATGGAATTATTTTTAAGCGTCACTTCGTTATCTCTTACACCTTAGCTGCAAAGCTGTATTACCAGCATATGATCTAGGGAAACAGCGTTGTACCCTGAAAAAAAAAAAAAACCTCCAGGGTACAAGGAATCTTGGGCAGTGGTTACATTTGTAAAAGGCACACTCTGAAAACTAGTCTTGGGGCCCTGCCCGCATCTGAGCGAGCGCCTCGGGATCTGTCACTTCGTTGTAAAAACAGAACTGATCTGTGGCCAGCGGGGCTCCCAGTGTCAGGCGGTAGCGGTGGGCGCTGGCCTGGGGGAGTCTGAGGTCACTCGCTAGGCGGCAGGGTGTTCAGCTCTTCAGCCAGAGAAAGTCTTCGCACACAGCTGCTCAGAACCAAGACACTTTGTACACCCTAATCAGCGCGCGCACGTGCACATGCACACAGACACACACACCCCCTAATCAGCATGCGCACACACAGAACACACACACACACAGACACACACACACCCCGTCCTCTGTAACCATCCCACCGCACGTGGGGCCCCGCACTCCAGGACCAGGCCTGCCCTGGGCCCTCCCCTCCTTCCTGCTCCTGCCTCCCCCTCCCCCCCCAGGACACCCCTCCCATGAGGTCCCCCAGCCGGGGGTGCTCCGCGCAGACGCACGTGCTTCGGAAGACAGCACTGCTGAACGGCTGCTCGGAGCCGGTCATACTTCCGACACTTCCTGCCTCTAACGCCGTGTTAAAAAACCCCCCTGTAAAATTCCTGCCGTCTGGCTACACGACCTTCTGCCTCTTCCCTCAGCGAGTCCACCGGCTCTCCCCTCCCCCCCACTCCCTAAAGACTTGAGCCAGCGGTTACAGCATCTGTCTCTACCCCGGCCCGGCCGCGTCCCATCGTCATCAAATGCCGTGGCCCCTCCATCCTTCACTCCTCAACTACGTACGCCTCCGACAGCTCCGCTTCAGCTTCCTGCCGCTGGGTCTCTCCGCTCCACAAACCCTCCGCCCCAGAAGATCAAAGCCAAGCCCCCTGCACACCGAGGCCTGTCATGCAGCAACGCCAACAATCTTCTTCAACTCCAGTGAGTCTCTCAGCCCTTCTCATCCAGCCCCCCACCCGCCCCGTCTGCACTGCATTACCCAGCTGGTGTGGACACCGGGCTCTATCACCCCATCGGTTCTAATCAATGGTTAACGCTCTCCTCCTACACCACTTGAGGAGTGAACCAACACAACAGCCTTCCTTCTTCAACGTGACATCTGAAATGGGCTTCTTAGTATCTGGTCAACTGACACCTCCAAACCGGGGCTGGACGACCTTCCCTGTGGACCCCCAGTGCCCGGTAATGACACGCATCACACAATCATCTCTCCGCTCTGTAATCCCCACCACTCCCAGGTCTGCCTGGCTCTCAGGGGCGAGACTGTGCCTTTCACTACTGTACCCACACAGCCTGGCACAAGATATGGTGCACGGTGGCCACGAAACACTTTTAAATCAAGAAATATTGCCAAATCTGTGCTTTAGAAGTTACATCAAAGGGCAGACAAGCTGAAAAACCAATCCTCGTTAACAGCGACCATTAGCAAGATAAGATGCCGAGTGATACTGAAGAAATGTAAGAAGTGACATGTAGGGACACTGGTTTATGCGGGATTTCAAAGCTGTCTGGCAAAATATGTCATAAAAGAAACGTGGGCTATGAAGTCACAGATAATAATTTTTAAAAATTAACAGGGAGAAAGAACAAAATCATTTTAGTATTTTTTTCTCTTTGGTAAATGACATGAAGAATAAACATGAATTCAAAGATAACTGATTTTCAATTGCCTAGAATTCAGTTAAAGAAGACAGTTTCCTATAAAATCTTAATTAATGGGGTGAGGAGGAGAAGTAAAGAGAGAAATAAAGAGGTTAGAACAAATCCCCCCCCCTTGCGTTGGAAGATAAAATAGGTGAGGACCGACTGTCCCATTAAATCCAGAAAACAAAGACTGTTATTATTTCAGGCAAGGGGTAACAAATACTTGATACAGTAACAGAAATTCAGGAGAAACTACCTAGGAACCAAAATAAAAGCACCTCCTTTCCAAATTTAGGTTCACAGACAAAGCTTAAGCTTCCTAAATGCAACATCTGCATTTTCTACCCACTACTCCATAAAAAACAGAAAAAACGACTAAAATCAGCATTGTTTTTCAGCATAGAAATGTTTTACCTGCATGAGTTTGGTGTCGTGTCCAGTATAAACAACTATGCCAAAGACCCACTGAGTATTTCTAAGCTGTGTACCTCTTAATAAGATCTGGTCAGGCCCAAGGGCAACAGGGCTAAAAATAAGAAACAACATTTATATTTAATGATACTTTGAAAAAATGAGCATGAATTTTCCCCTTAAACATAAACCCACAATAAATCAAATGTTTCCTTTAGTCAAATTTGGACTATTTCACGGGGACACAGGGGCCATAAAGGTTACCCCTGGCTTAATCTACCCAAGGTTTATCTCATCCATTCATCAACACAGAAAAAGGTGTTTTTTTTTTCTCCTATAAAACGTTAAAAGGAAATTGTGTCTCTTATAACTCTTATGAAACTCAGTATCCAAAAAGGAAACGAAGATAACCAGAAGTTTATTCATTCGGGAAAGCCAGTTTATAGACTCTAAGGAAAAAAAAACAAAGCTACAATATCAAATTTGTTAAAGCTAACTTAATGATTAAATAAAAGTCTGAGTGATAATTTAGAAATTTAAAATGGGAGCCTATAAAACAGCCCTGTGTACTACATGAAACCAAGAAGGGTGTCACACTTAGACTTGTCATGGGTTGATTCCCGTGATCGGGTCCTTCCCTTTGGGTCTGTTCAAAATATAAAGGTGGGGAGCAGTGGTAAGAAGCATGCAGATTAAAGACGAGCAGAAGAGAGAAACTGCACCCCAATGTAACGACAAAAAATGACTCAAATGATAAATGCCAGGAGGACAGAGACAACAGAATAGAGACAACAGGGCAGTGAACGTTCTGAAGGAAGGGTAACTGGTCCTTTCATTCAACTTGCTAAAAACACAGACTACTTAGAAGAAAGCAAAGGGAAAAAAGATGTTTCTCTAATAACTGTCAGCTCTTATACACTTCAGACATCTCTCTTCTGCTTTTCTGGACAATTTTAAGCAGCCAAAACCAACTACTCTCCTCCCTGGCGAGTAATACACACAGAAAGACCAGGCCAGTTCTGTGAACCTCATTTCAGACCCTCGGAATATTTTCTTGCCAAAAATCAGGTCTTTCCTTAAATTTAAGGGAAGGTTTAAATGGATTAACATGGTGTTTCAAGAAAAGCTCAGTCTCCCATATCTAAGCTAAACATGAAGAAATCTGTTTTAAAATATTATGAAACCAGAAAACAAACTGATATTTGCCAAAGCTCCTGTAATTCTTAGCCACATTAAAAATAAATTAAAATAAAATCCACTAAGACAAGAGGAAGCGATACCTTTTCCCATCCAAGTTCAAGTTTCCGGTGAAATCGTAGAGGTGGCGATTGGGCCCTTCACACTCTATGCTCCCAGACAACTTCATCAGCACCTCCCTCACCTGCATGTCAGCCGTGTGACTCACACCCTGAAACGTGCAACCCAAAGAGGAAACTGAACACAATCTTCCAGGTTTACGAATGACACTCAGCATCTCTACTGTTAATCAAAAGGAAATAATGAATCAACTAAAATGGAATAGTTGGGTGGGGTCCTCAAGCTACCAGCCCTTCAGGATGGACTTCACAGGCAGCTTCGGCCACAGCAACCTAATACAAAAGGTTTGGAAGAATTCAATATACAATAACAATTTTAAGTTTAAATTAATAACTCATTTTGACACAAATTTTCTGCTGCACCAAGTTGCATTTGATGATTCTGTCCACACGTCTTTCTTTTCTATCTTAGGTATTTGACTTAGACTTTTTTTTCTCTTTAAAGAAGAGTTACAGGGTGCTAGATATCACACTCTGTTAAAGGGGTACTTTATTCTGTGTTTATGGCCACGTTAGGGTACAGCTAATGGAATGTGCTTTCTGTAAAGGGTTTGCGTATGTTGATTACGACTTTAGCATGGATGTGTCAGTACAGTGGTGGAGTCCTGACTTCGTGCTTCATTGAATTCTTTCCTCCAGAAAAAGCACTGACTGGTACGTGAGGGGAGTACCGTTGCCATCTGGGCCCCATAAGAATGCAAGTCATAAAAGGTGACTTTTTACCTGACGTATTTTAAGGTTCGTCTCCCCATCGAGGTTGGCTGTTTCAACATAACACATTGCCTGAGGTTCACTAAGGAGAGAAAAAAAAAGTCGGGTAAGGTCCCCTCCACCAATTCACAGCTCAGACAGCCTCAACCATGGAAACTCTGTTGACCGGCCCTTCAAAGTGGTGTCATAACTGACCGCCACGAGAACAGTGACTGATGAGACAGACAGGACAGACAGACAGGTGTGTGGAGGTCACAGCGCCAAGACAAAGCTGTCTCTCCAATGATCTACCCACACAAGCCCCACAAAACAGCCGCCCGACTCCAAGTGGACAGAAATAACAGAGGATGAATGGGAAGGGGAAAAGCCTGTGATGGGAAACAAGAGGTCCCAGCTAAGACCGCCCAGTGGGCTCAGGTGACCCTGAAAGTCAGAGGCTGGCCTGCCCTTGACCAAAACAGCCGCCCAGGCCAGGCCAGCACACACCCTTCTGAAGGAGATTACGGCCAGAGGAACTGAGAAATCAAGGCATAGGCTTGGCAGGGTTTTTCTTCCTTGCAGTTTTTACTATGTCAACAGGCAACTTTTTAATCAAAACACCTGATTTTAAGGACAGAAAACTCAAAGAATAGAGTATAGCATCTGCCATGCTTAAACATAAGAATGGCAGATACTATACTCCTGCTTTGGATGTTCAGGTCCAAGGAGCATAGTTAGGGTTTAACAGATTCTATGATCACAAGCCACTTACAATCTCCTGGCACTGCCCTTCCTGGCCGTGTGGCCTCAGCGAGTTGAACGATCTCTCTGTAGCCCTTGTTTTTTCATGTACCAAGTAAGGCTGTCAAGGGCTGTTGGGAAGATTAAATGGGGTAATGTGCTCAACGGGCCAGTTGGGACAAACACCAAGGAACCTGGAAAATGTGATGTCAGCTCAGGCAATCCTTATTCAAAGCTGGCTTTCTGAGGGTCACACCCAAAACTCATAACCCAAACTATCTCAAGTGATCAACGTTTTACTATTTCTGAGAGTTTCTCTGTTACTACTCAATAGGGACAAACATGAATCCTGCCCCATGTATATGGGGCCCTTCCCCCTCTACAGGCCTGGGGTCCTTTTATTAAACCTTTTATCTGAAGCAGAAAATTTGCGCTAAGCCTTAGAATCTGACAAAATAAGTGATTCAATCCCATAAAAGAGAGTCTGTCTGCACTCAAATCAAACACATGCGGTGTGAGATCTGACGCCCAGCAGCACGTCAGCACAGGGAGGTTTAGTCTTGACATCATCTAATTTAATCTTGCGCTCAAACAGAAGTTTATTCTTATCCTGATTTTGGCTTTCCTTCTTTGATATATACTTTTACGTATCATCCAAGGAAAAGTCAAGGGCTGTGTTGTCTATCGTTTACACCACTTGGTGATGAAACCACCGTAGCACAAAATTACCTAAAAAACATGGCAATGGTGCTTAGACAGAAAGGGGGCAAAATATGGGCCATCTACAAGTCACGTGCACACTGAGAAATGCCTGTGGGTCTCCGAACCACTATAAGGGGAGGCACTGGATTCTAGGGAGAAGGCTGCTGGCTGGACCCATCAGAGCCGTTCCTGAAGTTTCAGACACGCTGTGACCTCGATGCTACCGAACAAATCACTCCACTGCTCTGGAATGTATCCCTACAAACGAGGAATAGCCCAGAACAGCCATGAGATGAAAGTGAATCGATAAATATAAAAAGACTTCAGAAAAAAAGTACAAAGAAATGAATGGGAGAAAGAAAACTCAGGGTTAAGGCAAAAAAATGCAAAGGAGTAAAGGAAGAAAAGGCGGGGGAGAGGGTGGTGACCCAGAGGGTGCAGGGAAGGTAGCTGGAGGCTTCCGCAGACACCAGGTAACACTCCGTTGTTCTCAACACCGATTTCAAAACCATGCCACGAGCCACCTGACCTGGAGGACAGCAGGACCACATCTGCGGGAAGACACTGCCCGTTGACGACCTTCACGATGTCTCCCACGGCTACCTAGAACACAGGAACAAGGACCCAGAAACATGAGAGACAGGAAAGCGCAAGTGGTGATAAAAGTGGTTAAACATCGGGAGAAAAAAATTACTGTATAAGTGTGCCATGAAGTTTAAGGCAGAGAAGCTCAAATTCTTTTCCTCGACAAGAATAAAAGGAACATTTCAATACAGACAAATGGTAATACTGCCTTTTTGCAATGGTGTTGAACGAAGAAGAAAAAAAAGGAGCAGGAGAAAAAAGATGAGTCAAAACAACCATCAGGTTTCACTTTCTCACAGTTATTCACTGGCTTACAGACACATGCACATCTATCCCCACAGCTGTGGGCAGCAGGGTAAGTGGTTAAGTGCACAGCTCGAGAGCCTGCCTGGACGCCTGGGTCAAATCTCCCGTGGGACCCCTTCCTAGTGCACGTAAACCTTGAGCAACTCATGCAAACTCTGGTGCCTCACTTTTCCCATCTATCCAACGAGGTCATCAGCACATACTTCATGGGGTTATTGTGGGGATCAACTGAGTTAACACAGGCAAATTTCTTCTGTTTTACATCTGGGGAAACTGAGATTCAAAGTGAAATACTGGGTCATGGTCACAAAACCAGTGAGTGTTAGAACCAGGACTCAAAACCAAGCCATCGGGCTGGAAGTCCAGTGGTCTGATTAAAAGGTAATACTAAATTCACGCAGAAACAGTGCATCTCAAAGGTCCCCTGGAAATACTCCACATGAAACAGATTCGTGTGGCCTCAAGAAATTGCCAGAAAAAAATCACAGAAGACCCCAAGCCAAGGAAACAGGTGCTCATCTGCAGGACACAAGCCCACGGCCGAGGGTCCACAGGGCCTTTAAATAACCTCACAGACACACCCAGCTGGAGAGAACATGTGCTTTCAAGCCAGGCAGGCCCAGGCTCAGATCCGAGCTTCACAGACACACATGAACTCACAGAGCCTGGCAGGCTTTCCACCTCCTTGAACTCCAGTGTCCTCACTTATAAAATGGGAACTGCCACCACTGACCTTGCAGGGTTGATGCAATGAGTAAGGAGGGATATGCCAGCACCAAGCATGAAGCAGGCACAGCTAAGTGTTAGCCTTGAGGGTAACCGAATGGGCACCATGAGTGTGAGTGAGGATGGTGGAGTTCTCTGACAGCACAAGAAAGGCTATTCCTGGTGCATAATTTCAAAACTCAAAGTCTAACTGAGCAGGACCCTATGGGGCCTTCCCAGGACAAACCTCTCCCCCACATCCTCTGCTTTAGCTCCTGGCTGAAGTACCTGGATAACAGCATGTGATGTACACTTCCTGGGTCGTTTTACAGATGTTAAAACCCCCACCAAATGGAAGAAATTAACTACTTGATGACCATGAGCACATAGCTTCCAGACCTGCTGGCGCCTAAGGACGATAATGTTAAACCTGTGACACCACCCTGTTACTACCATCAACCAATCACAGAACTGTGCACAAGCTGATCACCTACCCTGGGATGCTCCTCCCTCACCTGGCCTTTAAAGATGCTTTGCTGAAACCCTTTGGGGAGTTCGGGTGTTTTGAGCACTAGCCACCTGGACTCCTTGCTTGGCACCTGCAATAAAAACTGCACTTCCCAGCACCACTTATTGAAGAGGCTGTCTTTTCTCCATTGTATGTTCTTGCCTCCTTTGCCGTAAATTAGGTGCCGTAAATTAGGTGTCATAAATATGTGTGTGGGTTTATCTCTGGGCATTCTATCCTGTACCATTGATCTATATTTCTGTTTTTGTGCCAGTACCATACTGTCTTGATTACTGTAGCTTTGTGGTGTAGTTTGAAGTTGGGGAGCCTGATTCCTCCAACTCCATTTTTCTTTCTCAAGATTGCTTTGGCTCTTCAGGGTCTTTTGTGTTTCTATACGAACTGTAAAATGTTTTGTTCTAATTCTGTGAAGAATGCCAATGGAATATTACTCAGCCATAAAAAGGAATGAAAATGAGTTATTTGTAGTGAGGTGGATGGACCTAGAGTCTGTCATACAGAGTGAAGTAAGTCAGAAAGAGAAAAACGAATACCGTATGCTTACACACATATATGGAATCTAAAAAAAAAAAAAGGTACTGATAAACCTCGTGGCAGGGCAGGAATAAAGATGTAGACATAGAGAATGGACTTGAGGACATGGGTTGGGAGGGGGAAACTGGGGCAAAGTGAGAGTAGCATCGATATATATACACTACCGAATGTAAAATAGATAGCTAGTGGGAAGCAGCAGCATAGCACAGGGAGATCAGCTCGGTGCTTTGCAATGACCTAGAGGGGTGGGATAGGGAGGATGGGAGGGAGATGCAAGAGGGAGGGGATATGGGGATGTATGTATATGTATAGCTGATTCACTTTGTTATAAAGCAGAAACTAGCACACCATTGTGAAGCAATTATACTCCAATAAAGATCTATTAAAAAATAATAATAAAATAAAGCACATGTGTATACCTATTCAGAAATTTTTTAAAAAAAAGACTGCATTTCCCTTCACCACGACCCCATGTTAGTAGATTGGCTTTACTGCAGGCGGGCGAGCAGACTTCAGTTTGGTTCAGTAACAAAAGGGCACTATGCTTGCTGTTTTCTATCCTAACCCACGTTACTCATCTCTTTGAAATCAAGAATTGTAAAAAAAAAAAAAAAAACAAAAAAAAAAACAAACAAACAAACAAAAAAACTGCATCTTACAGTCCAGAAAAACGGCCTGGCAGGTGACTGTTTAATATTTTATCAGGACAAAGGAATGTTGCTAAAAGTCATCCTATCAGTGCTTTGATCTGCTTATCAAAGTGTGTGGGTAAGTCTAAGGAATCCGGCTCAACATCAGGAAGGGTGGTAAAAATTAAATTTCAGAGCCTCTGTACATTTGAAGTTCGTATCCAACTTAAAGGCAAAAGAAAGGCAGGGGCCATGCTTAATTCTTATCTGCATCCCCAACGCCTAACACTGCCTCTGGCACATACTAAGAGCTCCATTTAAATAAACAAAATCCATTTTTAATTGAAATAAAAATGCATGTGGCAAAACATAACAGGTATTTGGTTGGTGGGTTGGTTTTTTTTTCTCTCCAAATGTGTGTAAGGAAACAGTAATGAGCTTTAGGGATCTGAATCCATCCACTCCTAGATCCAGAATTCTGAGATCATGACTCCATTGTCTGCTGTTTCAAGTAGTGTCAACAGCTCAAATTCAAATAATTCTCCACTCCTGCCAGTATGAGTGACTTTCTGGGGAGGGGAGTGGCAACAGGAACATCAGGGAGAGAGGCCATTCCTAAGTGCCGCGGGAGTTCTCAAATTCCCATAGCACACTAAGAGCAGTGCTACCCTCTGTGAAGGCAAGAATCTCCAACCACTTGACCAAGAACCACCACACTTCCCAATGAGAGTGAGGTCAATTAATATTTACAACACAGGACTCCTGGATGGCTACCCAGGTTAAGGTGTTATCACAAAACACTACACCAAGGGGCTTAATGGATCTCCTGTAACAAAGTAAAAAGAAAATGACAGCCAGAATGAAGGCTGCGGTTACCACATCACGGGCATCCTGCAGACTCCCAAGGTCACAGAGGCATTTTAAACATAGAGGCATTTTAAAACATTTTATTAAATGTTTAGCAAGAGACACTATTATATGTTACTCTTCTAAAATGTAGTTTTCTTCTGAAATCATGTTAATCAGCTTTGAATCTTGGCGTCATGAGAGTCACCCTCCAAAAACATCTTGTGACCATTAAGTTCCAGCCACAACAGAGACTCACTGAAAAGGCTAATTTTAGTAGCTAGAAAACACCCAGATGGCACAGGATATTTCTTCTCAATCTTCCATTTATCACTAGTAACAATCAAATCACCACGCCATTCTCAAACCCCACCGACCCCATACTCCAGCGAGGCAAACACTCCTTGCTCTTGTTAACCTAAAAGCAGCAACTTTCAGCCTCAGAACCCACCCAGAATGGTTCCCAGCCCCCAGGCTACCACTTCTTATATTTAGGGCTAATCACAAACCCAAACTCTTTCCACCAAAAATGTCAGAAGTGAGAATTTCAAGTTAAAAAAAAAAAATCTTTAAAAGATTGCATTGAGATAAAGAGAACAACAGAAGACCAGGGGAAAATGTTTCTTTACTTGGATTCAGAAACTAGAAAATGATTTGAAATTTCAGAAATATCCATCAGAGGCAATGAATTTCCCAGCTCTGAACTGACACAGGGAACGGCTTCTAGAAGATGCAGCAACAGAGGAAACATGCACCCGTTCTAGGAAAGCCCACTGCACCACTTACATGACATGGACATGGCTTGTGTCTTAACACAAACTTTATACCAAAATCAACACTAGCAATGAATTACAGGTCTCCAAACCAGTACTTCCTGGCATATCTTTAAAATTAGTTATTACCTCTTTCCACATAATGGTATGCCACATACCATTCCTTAACACTGAAAAAGAAAAACAAAACAAGTATCGGTTAATACTGATGATAATCAACATAAAAGCAGCTTTCCAAAATCCAAAAGGCTCCTTTTAAAATTCCACTGATTAATTCCAACATACCATACCCTTAGACATAAACGTGTAACATAATCACTACCCAAAACGGAGCCCCAACTATGTACTTATGTACCATATATAGAGGAATGCACATAAATATTCATGTTTGCAAATAAGTTACATCTATTCATATTTAGCCCATATGAAGAAAATAATCACTGCATTTACAAGATTCACCAAAACACACACACTCACATAAACACACCGCCCCCCACCCCTGCATTAACACAGAGCTACCGTTCTAGAAATGCAACAATAAGTAGATAGAGGTAGGGGGCAATTATAAACCAAGGCTATGAATGCTTTGACTTTTATGGACATAAAATATGTCTAGCTCCTGAAAATTAAAACCTTTTCTAAAACTCTAAAATACACAAATCCTGTTCAGATCTTCATTACCAGGACTCACCTTTTGTTGGATGTGTTTGTCATTTTGCTGTTTTTAAAGTATTTTATAGATTTCCCTCAATTATTTATTTATTTATTTGTTTATTTTTGGCTGCATTGGGTCTTCATTGCTGCGTGCGGGCTTTCTCTAGTTGCGGCGAGCGGGGGCTACTCTTCGTTGCGGTGTGCACGCTTCTCACTGCGGTGGCTTCTCTTGTTGCAGAGCACGGGCTCTAGGTGCGCGGACTTCAGTAGTTGTGGCACGTGGGCTCAGTAGTTGTGGCTCACGGGCTCTAGAGCGCAGGCTCAGTAGTTGTGGCGCACGGGCTTAGTTGCTCCGCGGCATGTGGGATCTTCCCGGACCAGGGCTCAAACCCGTGTCCCCTGCATTGGCAGGCGGGCTCTTAAGCACTGCGCGACCAGGGAAGTCCCAGATTTCCCTCAATTTATCTCAACACCATTAATTACTTATTTAAAATTCTTTAACTGCAAGTCTTGTTCTTAAGTTTTCTAGTGGAAAAAATGAGACAGCCTGGGGTCTTACCTATCGTTTTCTTTTTGTTAACTGCATTGTCTGCCTTATGTCGCTTCTGTTACAGAAAGAAAAAAAGGTGTTAGTTTCAAAAGTTCCAGTTGAATAACTGAAACAGCAAACAATAAGATCCAGCAAAAACAAGACAAGGAAATCAACTGGCACTACACTAATGTCCTAAAATTCAGCTCAATGGTCGTGATCCAGCGTCACTCGCTAAATTCAGAGACTAACACCGTAAATGTAGATGCAGTTTAAATGCTTATATTTTGGTTACAGCAAGGGAAAAACACTTTGAAGTATAAAACTTTCTACTCCTTGATTGTTTTAGATTGAACTAAAAGAATTATTCTGTAAGATTAACTAACAACAAACAACTGAACTCATTTTATTGATAAAGAACTTTGGGGGCAAAGTACCTTTGCTTTGATTTGTACTGCATTTATTCATTTACCTATTCCCAGAAAAATGTGCATGCATGTATGAGAGAGGGAGACAGACGGAAAGGAAGGGGAGAAGCAAGAGCCTGAAAAGAGGACAGAGAGAAAACAGGAAAGAGCATGAATATGGCTGTAGCCAATGAATTTGGAGATGCACTGAAGCAAGTATAAGGCAGGAGGAGATTCTTGTAAAGTAACCTCAATGCTGCTACACTAGACAGCAATTCAGTCCTCCATTTGCTACCCAGACTAGCACGCTCTCAAGAAGGATGTAAGGAACATCAGCAATAAAAATCAAAGCGGGTCCATAAACCTAACATCAGGAAATACAGATTGAACTACTTCCGTTTCACTGTAGAGTTGACACTGTGTGTACACATTCTGTCCCCAAAAATACCATCATGAAACTTGAGAGCCTAGTTAGCCTATAGACCAATTTTTCTGTCTTAAAAAATCCAAAGCAGCAAATAAGTTGTAAGTTACAGTCAATAAATGTTTTTTTTTAATCTGAAAGCAAAAACTTACAAAATCTTCTACAATCTCTTTGATGCCTGCGATTGTTAAAATAATGATCAATGGCACCAGGGTGGTATATCTTCCTGTTGGAGAAACATCTGGAATTTGCTGTAAGATAAAGAGACCAAAAGCGGGAAGTTGGCAAATTAAAACCCTCTCCGAGAAAAAGAAAATATGGCACACACCCCTCACTCCTCTGCAGTTCTGTTGCATTCATTTCTGTTACAAAGTGATTACCTTATTTTAAGAACTAGCTAAGTCTGTTACATATTTTTAAAATTCTACCCAATGTCGTTTTGTGTTTGAATCAGAAAAAAGGGTTAGAAGTAGGATCCCACAGTCTTCTTTCAGTGCCTCTTTTCGTAACTGCAATTATCCTTAAGCAAAGAAGGATACACCTAAAGAAGTCTCCCTTTATGCAAAGATCCCATTTGTTCAAGCAAACAGTAATCGGATGAAGGGGGCACACTTCATTCAAGTCTGATGACCCTTTCTCGGTTAAGTGACCTTTTAGCAAGATCTTATTTTGCATACAATTAAAGTTATGAATTTTAAGTAACTTTTAAAAAAATGTCACCTGTAATAAGGCAATGAAGAGGAAGAAGGCATTGGCAGCTCTCCTGATCTGCTCGTACAAGAATCGAGGTAGAAACGTCAACACGCTGTACTTGGCCGTACTGTGAGGACAAAGGAAAACGCTGCTATCAGTTATGGATGTAAATTCTAAAAAACAGGAAAACAAAGTTTCCAAAATTACACATGTGATTGTAAAAACAAAATATTTCAAAACTCAGAACAAGAACATTGCTGTGCTGGCCCTCACCTACAAAGCTTTGTCTTGTAAAAAGACACCTTTCCTAAGAAAATCTTCTAATGTGACCTTTGTTTTCAAACTTTGATACATACGTGTTCATTTAGTGTCACACGGTGTAACCAGGGAAATGTACCCACCTTCTAGGAGCCTTGTGCTATGAACACACTAAGCATATAAACGATATTTGTAAAGATAAATATACGTATCAAAGATCACAAAACAGAAAGAGGCACATGTTCCCAAAGCAGTAACATATGAACACAGAGAGAGGTGAAGCATCTACCTAGTAACTCACACAAATCAAGGTAGAATTGTTACCCCAGGATTGGTGATGCACTACAATTCTTATCACAAAGCCGCTGATTCAACATAGAACGTCAACTCTATCAAGCGTGCCCTGGTAACAGGCGTGTGATTAACAGTTCAATGTGTCCCTTTGGCTACTCAACACAGATATTTTATGCTCAACCACACCTGAATGAACCCCCCTTCCACACATCCTTCATTCAGCCACGTTCACTCACACTCCACTTCCACGTGAGACATCCCCTCCTTCCACACCCTGTCTCCAGGGCTAAACGGTCCTTTCCATCTTGCTGTCCCATGAAGTTTGGTCCAATTCGCAAAGGCTCTTCTTCCTCCAAGTCACAGGGTGGTGTTTACACCTCCATAACATAGTCTCTGCTTTGCTCTGTATTATATTTATGTACCCCCAGAATAGATTATGGGAACAGTATGAATGTTTACTTTGTTAAAAAAAAGAAATAACAGACCCAAAATGGAGTCACTTGTGCTCAGCCCACATCATCAAACCGAGACTCAATGCCTGACCTAATTGCAGCTTCAGCCTGTTCCAGGAATCTAATCTTAACCAGTCAGTCTGGAATCACCTGGTCAGCACTAGGGAGGTTATCGGCCTGATACACCCCAAAGGAATGTGACTTTGCCCCAAACAATTGACTCTTTGCTAGTAACTTCCTTGTCCCACTGCTTTTTGCCTATAAAAGTCTTCCACTTTGTGCAACTCCTCAGAGCTACTTTATCTGCTCGAGGGGAAGCTGCCCGACTCACGAATCACTGAGTAAAGCCAATAAGATCTCTAAAATTTACTCAGCTGAATTTTTTTTTTAATTTATTTATTTTTATTTATTTATTTATTTATTTTTGGCTGTGTTGGGTCTTCGTTTCTGTGCGAGGGCTTTCTCTAGTTACGGCGAGCGGGGGCCACTCTTCATCACGGTGCGCGGGCCTCTCACTGTCGTGGCCTCTCTTGTTGCGGAGCACAGGCTCCAGACGCGCAGGCTCAGTAGTTGTGGTTCACGGGCCTAGTTGCTCCGCGGCACGTGGGATCTTCCCAGACCAGGGCTCGAACCCGTGTCCCCTGCACTGGCAGGCAGACTCTCAACCACTGCGCCACCAGGGAAGCCCTGAATTTTTTTTTTTTTAAACAACTTCAACTTCGTATGTTCCTAGCACACAGCAGATAATCAACGACAGTGAAATAATGGAAAGGCATAAACTGGGGACCTGAGGGATAAAACGAACCACACCTCCTTTAGCTGCTCAAAGGCTCATCCATAAAGGTACCTGCCAAGTCTTAGCTCACCTAAGAGTGAAGCCACCTCTTACCTGAAGTACAGTCTTGAGAGATTTTCTGGGTTTAAAATACACATTAATTAGAAGCACCAAATAGAAGAGCCAAGAGCTCAGAAGACAGAGCCCCTGAGACACATGTACTTCTGTAAGGTCTGACGGTGACCAAACCTGGAATGACAGAATGAAATGCCAAAACTGACAACTCGGGCCTCCCTGGCGGCGCAGTGGTTAAGAATCCGCCTGCCAGTGCAGGGGACATGGGTTCGAGCCCTGCTCCGGGAAGATCCCACATGCCGCGGAGCAACTAAGCCCGTGCGCCATAACTACTGAGCCTGCGTGCCACAACTACTGAAGCCCACGTGCCTAGAGCCCGTGCTCCGCAACAGTAGAAGCCATGGCAATGAGAAGCCCGTGCACCGCAACGAAGAGTAGCCCCCCCCCCCCCACCCCGCCTCGCCGCAACTAGAGAAAACCGCGCACAGCAACAAAGAACCAAAGCAGCCAAAAATAAATAAATAAAATAAATAAATTTATTTTAAAAAAACCTGACAACTCAAAACACACAGCAGCCTGAGGCCATATGATGGGGGGGTGGGGAAGGACTGGGATGGGATCCATAGCTCCATGTACTACCATTTGTGGCCACTGCTGCAGGGAAGATCTGGTATCACAGCCTGGCGTTTTGCAATACACAGTGATTAAGAGTCATCCTTAAGACAGAATTATTTCTAGCCGTCTTCTGAAGGCGCTGTGATACTGTCATTTATCACAAGAAACATATATTTGGTCTTCTATTTGGTTACTGGCACAGAGCTCCTAAAACCCTTGGGATCTCTGTTGTGTTGCGAGCAGTAAAGGTATCTTTTGTTATGTCAATGAGGTGACTCACGGAAAGCCCCTAGGTAACCTAAGGGTGGGGGCTGGATGCCAGGGGAACCAACCACATGATTGGACGGTTGAAACTTTTAGTCCCACCCCCTCCTAAGAGAAAAGGAGGGGCTGGAGATTTCAATCACCAACAGCCAATGATTCTATCAAATCACCTGTTTGTAATGAAGACTCCATAAAAAACCAAAAGGACCGGTTTGGAGAACTGAAGACCCAAGGGAAGATCTGATGTTGCCATTTAAGTCTATAGCCCATCTGCTGGCAGAATTCCTTCTTCCTCAGGGAGGTCAGTCTTCGTTCATTAAGGCCTTCACCTGATGGATGAGGCCTACCCACATTATGGTGGGCAATGTGCTTTACTCAAAGCCCACCAATTTATTGATAAATGTTAATCTCCTCCCAAAGGCACCTTAAGAGAAACACCTAGAGTAATGTTTGACCAAATATCCAGGCACCCTGGCCCAGCCAAATTGACACATAAGATTAACCGTTGCATGCATATCCCGATTCAGTGGGTCTGGAATGGGTCTGAGATTCTGCATTTCTAATGAGTTCCCAGGTGAGACCAATGCTGCTGGTCTGAGGACCACACTTTGAGTGGCAGCTACCCCTGAGGAGGTAGATGTGTTCAAGTCACCCGTTTGAGTTCAATCCAGCTGAACGGTATAAAATGTAACTGGATGGGAGGCATTTACCATCACTTCCGCAGGGGAAAGAAAATTTATAGGATGAAAGGGGTGAATGAAGAGCTTCCCAGCAGAAGAGTTTGTTCACCAGCTGAATTCATTGCCCCAGAAGATTCCCCCTCAACCTGCATGTGTCAGCCTCCCTGATGGCCTGGCCAGGCATTGGCTGCAAGCAAATCTCAGGCATTTAGTGAGTCTGTAGGGCCAGGGGCACGGGGAAAAATGACCAGGAGAAAACAGAACTGTTTCCCATGGTTCACCCAGCTTCCCTCTAAATATCTGTTAGATCACTGTTTCCCAAAATCGGGTGACATGAAGAATGACCAGGGGCTTGTCAAAAATGCATTCATCCATCCATCCCTCCACAGGTATTTACTGAGCCGTATCTATGTACCAGGCACTGTGCCCGGAACTGCAGGGAATCAAAGGGTCACAAATGCATTATCTCAAGGGAATTACAGTCTAGAGACAAAATGACACTTTAAAACCAAATAAAATATGTGGTAGGATAGACAGTGAAGAATACCGTGGAGGAAAACAGACCAGAGATGGAGGACACAGAAGGGGACACTGGGGGGTGAGGGGGGGGGCGGGAGTAGGGGAAGAAGTTATTTTCAACGGTGATCAGGGAATGTGTCACTTAGAAGGTGACCTGTGAGCAAAGGCCTAAGGGAGGTGACGAAGCAGGAAGCAGCCACGTGGATGCACAGGGAAGAGCTCTGCAGAGAGAGGGAACAGCACGCACGAAAACGTTGATGAAAACGCTGAGCAGGAGGGCAGCCGCCGTCCCTCCTGCTGGAGGCGCAGGGAGGGGACCGGGGGTGGAGCGATGGGGTGACTCAGGCCCTGCAGCTCATGCCCACACTGGCCTTTCTGTCTTCAGGAGACAGGAAGCCTCTGCAGGTTCCGAGGATAAGACAAGGTCTGACGACAATATCAACCTGCAAACCTCTCTCCGGGGGACCTGACCCAGCAAGGAAGGAACCTGGCTACGTGTGTGGTGGACACATTCCTCGTGGAAACTCCTAGGATCTGGCGAGTACGGGAAACAAGCATCAGAAAATAGGGCCTGGAGACACGTGGGTCAGGGGCTCCCTGCCTGTCACAACAAAAGCTCTCCCAGGATCTGACCTCCGGAGGGCAGCCCCGGAACCAAGCCCGGGATGACGTCTGAGTGCAATTTTCCAGCTGGGAGAAAAGATCCACGTTGATGGCTGTTCCCCAAAGGCAAATCTAACAATGCAGTAGCTGCTCAGAGAGTAACTTCTCCGGATCACAAGCCCCCGGAAACCCAGGAACCAAACTAGCTTAACACTCACCTTCCGGATGTGAACAGTAATCCACACTGGGGTGTTTGTTTTCCTTCTCTGGCCTCACAGGGACAAATACATTTCTCGTACGTGCCCAAGGTAGCCTAAGCATTCAGTGTTTACTGGAAGACTGGGGGGCCCCTTTAAACCCCTTCACAGAAGCTACTCTGTGAGCTGACCAGTGGCTCCATGACCCTGTTCTGGGAACCGTCCCTCTCCCAGCTCCCTGCAGGAGACCTTCCACCTTTCTGCTCTCACATGTTCACTCAGCAAGGAGTTCCGGATTATTGAAGGTAGAAGACACGGCCTAAGACGGCCATTCGTGTCCTCATAAACAGCTGAATTCATTTATCCCTTAAGAGTACATTACACACTAACCCATAAGAAAGACCAAGAGCCAGGAGACCAGTATATACAAAGCCCCCAGGGGACCCCCTGCCACTCCCGTTGACAACGGGCCTCACCGCACACCTGGGACTCGCCCAGGAGGACGTCCTGGTCCTCTCCCCTGCCGTGGACTCCTGATGCATTGTCAGTCACCCCTCCCAAATTATCTTCTGGAAATCTTGAACGCAAAAATCCCTGCTGATCACCACGGCCCGTCCATGTCAAGATAGGACCACCTCCCTAGAAAGTTTTACTTCATTTTACTGAACTACTGAAATTTCACCAGTTACAAAGAACAGATTAATAAGCTCATTTCCAAACGTGGACGTGTTTATTTTCAACACTTTTCCACTTTCTTTGTCTACAGCGGGAAAAGATGTGCTAGATACTGCCTAGCCTCATAACCTGTTCCCAGAATGCAGTCACTGGACCCGGACCAGTACTGATAGTGCTGTAATTACTTGTAGCGCTTTATTATAGATCGTGCGGGCTGAAAAATCAGCCTATTCTTTGCAATACACATCCAATGAGAAACATGGGTTGAGCCCTAATCAATCAGCTTATAAATATACCTTTGAACGTAAGTTCATAAATTAGACACCCTTATAATTCCCATTAAACAGCATGAGAGTCCTGTTCCTATCACATTTCTAATTTGGTTTTTTTTAACTCAATACATTATTCAGTGAATAGCTTTGGACACAAGGCAATTTATTTCACAGAGAAACGTGGGCTGAAAAGAAGATAACAGAGAGAAGGCAACATTTCGAGCACGGAGCTTGCTGCCAGGCAAATCTTTCAGGGAAGAAAACTCTTAGGCAAGCAGTTCCGAAAGCCAGACATTAGATATGCCTATGGCTAACATCTTTAAACACGGCACCGTGGAAGAGTAGGTTTGATTCATTTGCTTTATGAAAAAACTTGTGAACTTTATGCTACAAAATCAGAAGAAAAGGAGTTCTGAGACTCTGACTCAATTTTACATGGCAAATCTCAAAGGATCCCTTTCCATGAGATTTCCCATCTTCAGTACAAAGAAACAGCAAATACCTCTTATGAAACTATCTGGCCTAAAGGCAGACAAGTACAGAAGGAGTCACACGGTTCAGGCCCAATCCCACCACTGCCACAAAAGAAAAGCACTACGGGTCAGTCTGCTGAATTACAACACCCTTGGCCCTTCACTGAGAATTCAATATATTCTCTCCAAACCCAGAGAAACAAGCCCTATCACAAAAGGGAAGGATTAAGGCTGCCCTAGAAGTCAAAGAAGGTGTGACATGAGTCTGAAAATAAGTTATGGAAGCAGAAGCGCTCAAATCCATCCTGCAGGTCTCTGCCCTCAGTCACAGAGGCAGTGTCGCTGCTGGTCGCAAAGGGAGGTCACCGTGACCGTCCAACAGGTCACTCCCAGCAGGCAGAGCCCAGGAGCGCCAACCATGGGTGACATCTACATGGGAGACCAGCAGAGGTGGAGTCAGGGCGCAGGGCTCACTGGTGTGGCACACACACAAACCTCACTCAGGGCTGGATGTAAAGCAAGTCTGTCTCTCCTTTATCATTTTATTCTTGTCTATTTCTCACATGACTGCCAACCTTCATCTAAATGTTTAATTTTAATTACAAATTTCCTGTTGGGTTCTGTGCACTTTCCTGCATGCCACATAAGCTAAGGATGCAGCTGGAATTCCCAGAAGTGAGCACACCCATGGAGGCGCCTGTCGGAAATTTAACGCAGAGACACAAGGGGCCTAAGTCTTTATGTATGGGATACGAGAGCAGTAAAGGCCAATCTCAAGGGCACCTAGCTTCTGACCCCCAATTGTAAAATGGACCCACACACTTATCACTTCTGCCTACTCAGGCACCATTAAAATAGTAGAAAACGGTGTAAAAATATACTGCCACGTTTTTAAAATCTAGGAGCAGAATTATCAGCTAAGGAGTTTCTCCCACCCCCCCCACCCCCAAAATAGACTCCTTTCTGCTTTTGGCAAGAAGGACGTCTCCTTGGCTCTAAGATGCCTTCTGACAATGAGCCATAGCAAAAGAGGGGCACGCAGAGGGGCCTGGGACCTGAGGAAGGGCCCTGGGCTGTGAGGCAGGCAGCCTGACCTACCAGAGAAGACAGGTCAGCCCATTTTCAAGAGAGTAGAGGGTCACTGCATTCGTTGGGGTTCCCCAGAGAACCAGAACAGGATATATATGTATATGTATGGGTTCACACAAGTCCCAAGATCTGCACTCAGCAAGCTGCAGACCCTGGAGGGCCGACAGTGTAGTTCTAGCTCAGAGGCAGGAAAAAGACGACGTCCCAGCACGAAGCCTGTGACGAAGGAACAGTTCCCTCTCACTCAGCCTTTTGTTCTATTCAGGCCCTTACCTGATTGGATGAGACCCACCCACACTGGGGAGGGAAATCTGCTTTACTCAGTCCATGAATCGAATGTTCACCACATTCAAAATCACCCTCACAGAAACACCAGAATAATGTTTGACCAAATATCCATCAAGTTGACGCATAAATTAACCATCACAGTCACCTATTAGGCAGGACTGACCTTGGAGAGCCTCCTGGAGAGGAAGGAGGTACCTGGGGACAAGGACACTCAGAGCAGCCAGTGTGGGGGCTCATCCCACCACAAGGACACTGGGGCTGGCGAGCACTACTGTGAAACACCTCCTCTAGCTTATTAGTGCCGGGACCCGGCCCTGCCCCGCCCACCAGAGGGCCCAGGACCCAGCCCCGCCCATCAGCCGCGAGCAGCCTCCACACATGGCGGGGCCTGGCAACCAACCAGAAGAGGGGCCAGCTGTGCCCACCAGCACACCTACAGTAGTCAGCACCGCCACAGCAGAAGGGCCCATGCAGCCCACATAAAGGGTACCCCTAGAGCACACAGCTCTGGTGACCAGAGGGGAGTGTCCTGCTGGCACCCACAGGACGTCTCCCACCTAAGGCCACTTCCCCAAGATCAGGAAACATAACCAACCTACCTAATACATAGGACTAAAAGCAGAGAATGAGGCAAAATGAGGTGACAGAGGAATATGTCCCCAACAAAGGAACAAGATAAAACCCCAGAAGAACTAAGGGAAGTGGAGATAAGCAATCTCCCTGAGAAAGAGTTCAAGGTAATGACCATAAAGATGCTCAAAGAACTCAGAAGAATGGATGAACAGAGTGTGAAGTTAGAAGTTTTTAACAAAGAGAAAATATAAAAAAGAACCAGAGATGAAGAATACAATAACTGAAATGAAAACTACACTAGAAGGAGTCAACAGATTAGATGATACAGAGGAATGGAACTGTGAACCGGAAGACAGAGCAGTGGAAAGCACTTAAGCTGAAGAGAAAAAAGAGAAAAGAGTTTTGTTTTTAAAATTTTTTTTTTTTAATTTTCATCTTATTGATTTATTTTTTGGCTGCATTGGGTCTTCGTTGCTGCGTGTGGGCTTTCTCTAGTTGCAGTGAGCTGGGGCTACTCTTCATTGCGGTACGCAGGCTTCTCACTGTGGTGGCTTCTCTTGTTGTGGAGCACGGGGTCTAGGTGCGTGGGCTCCTATAGTTGTGGCATGCAGGCTTCAGTAGTTGTGGCTCGCGGGCTTCAGTAGTTGTGGCTCACGGGCTCTAGAGCGCAGGTTCAGTAGTTGTGGCACATGCGTTTAGTTGCTCCGCAGCATGTGGGATCTTCCCGGACCAGGGCTCGAACCCATGTCCCCTGCATTGGCAGGCAGATTCTTATCCACTGCGTCACCAGGAAAGCCCCAAGAAAAGAGCTTTTTAAGAAATGAGAAGAGTTTAAGAGACCTCCAGCACAACACCGAGCATAGTAACATTCTCGTTACAGGAGTCCCAGAGGAGAAGAGAGAAAGAACATATTTGAAGACATAACAGCTGAAAATTTCCCCAACCTGAGAAAAAAAACAGACATCCAAGTCCAGGAAGCAAACAGTCCCAAACAGGATCAACCCAAAGAGGACCTCACCAAGAAACACTGTAATTAAAACGAGGCAAAAATTAAAGATAAAGAGAGAATATTAAAAGCAGCAAGGGAAAAGCAACAAGTTACATACAAGGGAACTCCCACAAGGCTATCAGCTGACTTTTTAAGCAGAAACCCTGCAGGCCAGAAGGGGGCGACACGACATACTTAAAGTGATGAAATGGAAAAACCTACAACCAAGACTACTCTACCCAGCAAGGCTTCATTCAGATTTGAGAGAGAAATCAGAAGTTCTACAGACAAGCAAAAGCTAAAGGAGTTCAGCATCACCAAACTAACTTTATAAGAAACGTTAAAAGGAACTTCTCTGAATGGAAAAGGCCACAACTAGAACTATGAAAGTTACAAAAGAAAAAATACCATTGGTAAAAGCAAATATACAGTAAAGGTAGCAAATCAACCATATATAAAGCTAGGAGGGTTAAAAACAAAAGTAGTAATATCTATATCCACAATAATTATGCACAAAAAGACATAAAATATGACGTCAAAAACAGTACACCTTAAACAGTATTATACGTCAATTATATCTCAGTAAAGCTGCAAGGAAAAATAAATAAAAACACTTTTAAGAATAATAAAACATAACAAGAGGTTGCAAAATATAAATACAGTGTTCTGATGGAAAAAATAAGAATTGATATATAAAAAAAAAAAGTTCCAGTAGAAAAATGAGACAGGAAAAATAAGTTATACTAGAAAGGAGACAAACATGATATACTACTTCACTAATTCATCCTGAAGTAAATAAGTTAAATCTTCACCTATAAGAGAATTCAGAGAGATCTCTTCTAAACCTAACTTAGAAATACAGTGGAAACCACCGAAAGAATTAAAAGCAGTGGTTGCCTTTGGTGGGACAGAACCAGAATGAGAGAGATAGGGCTGGAAGCTACTGATTTTCATGATAAGCTTCCACAGTATTTGAACTTTTCACGACCTTCATGTATTATTTTAATACATATTTTAAATAAAAATTAATAGTACCAGATGTAACTGTCAAGGGGCCATCAGTTCTTGGATGTTTAGCTAATTTCAAGAATGGTTGTACATAAGGAGCTGTTTATTAGAACATGAAATTAGGCTGAAGACCTAGTTTATTCGTATACTACTTCCCACCACAAAATGAGATAGCTACACTCATATCTGATAGTAACCCCTACGATCACCTCCTTCTGCCAGCAGCAGCTGGGCCCCGGGTCACGGATACCAGGAAGGGGATTTTAACCTGCCCTCCATGAGTCTAACGAGAAGCAGACGTCAGCCTGGCACCCAGAGTACAAAGCGTTTACACGCTCGTTGCTTTGAGAGCAGTCTGGCTTTCAGGACGGGAGTCTTCGCCCTGTAACTCAGCCCACAGGAGAAATGAGAATAAAGTTCCTCCCCCTTAAATGGACGTCACTTTATTCTGTAGCGTATTTAGCTCTTATTCAGTTCTCTTGCTTCCTTTCATCCTCTGCTAAATTCCTAGAACATCTTTCTTCTTCTCATCAAACCACATCCTTCTCTCCTGAGCCAACAGCCCAAGGGGTCACCTTCTCTGCAAGCTTTTCTCTATTCACGTCTACCCAGCGCACAATCATTTCAACTGCGTGTGTGAGTATGAGTGTGGGCGGGGGTGAGGGGTAGGGGAAGGGGAGCAGGGAAAGCAATTCTCTCTCCTCTGACCGGTGAGCTCTAGGTTGGCCACATCAAATAAGCATTCCCTTAACCCACTGTGCTTGCCTTGCAGGTGGCGAGCCCAGAGCACACCTCAGACCAGCAGCACAGCGCCCTCTGCTGGCCGGTCGTCACCGCAGTGTTTCTGCCAGGTAGACCTCACTGCCCCATCCAGCCTGAGCCAGACCACGGCCCTCAGTCGTTCTCCAACAGAAGCTTCAATTCACCCCATGTTCAAAGGGTTCAAATCCGGGGTGGGGGGACAAAACGCGCCAACCAGGAAGCTTGAGCTGTGAGCTCAGATCAAGGTCCGCACAACATGAAACTGTGTTAGAACGTGGCTACAGGAAGCAGGAAAGTGATGGCAAGAAATAAAAACACAGTGGGACGCACATATGGCCACCTTACCTTTGATAAAGAAGGCAAGGATATACAATGGAGAAAAGACAGCCTCTTCAATAAATGGTGCTGGGAAAACCGGACAGCTACATGTAAAAGAATGAAATTAGAACACTCCCTAACACCATACACAAAAATAAACTCACAATGGATTAAAGACCTAAATGTAAGGCCAGACACTATCAAACTCTCAGAGGAAAACATAGGCAGAACACTCTGTGACATAAATCACAGCAAGATCCTTTCTGACCCACCGCCTAGAGAAATGGAAATAAAAACAAAAATAAACAAATGGGACCTAATGAAACTTAAAAGCTTTTGCACAGCAAAGGAAACCATAAACAAGATGAAAAGACAACTCTCAGAATGGGAGAAAATATTTGCAAATGAAGCAACTGACAAAGGATTAATCTCCAAAATATACAAGCAGCTCAGGCAGTTCAATATCAAAAAAAACAAACAACCCAATCCAAAAATGGGCAGAAGACCTAAACAGACATTTCTCCAAAGAAGATATACAGATTGCCAGCAAACACATGAAAGGATGCTCAACATCACTAATCATTAGAGAAATGCAAATCAAAACTACAGTGAGGTATCACCTCACACGGGTCAGAATGGCCATCATCAAAAAATCTACAAACAATAAATGCCGGAGAGGGTGTGCAGAAAAGGGAAGCCTCTTGCACTGTTGGTGGAAATGTAAATTGATACAGCCACTATGGAGAACAGTGTGGAGGTTCCTTAAAAAACTAAAAATAGAACTACCATACGACCCAGCAATCCCACTACTGGGCATATACCCTGAGAAAACCATAATTCAAAAAGAGTCATGTACCACAATGTTCATTGCAGCTCTATTTACAATAGCCAGGACATGGAAGCAACCTAACTGTCCATCAACAGATGAATGGATAAAGCAGATGTGGCACATATATACAATGGAATATTACTTAGCTATAAAAAGAAATGAAATTGAGTTATTTGTAGTGAGGTAGATGGACCTAGAGTCTGTTATACAGAGTGAAGTTAAGTCAGAAAGAGGAAAACAAATACCGTATGCTAACACATATATATGGAATCTAAAAAAAAAAAAATGGTTCTGAAGAACCTAGGAGCAGGACAGGAATAAAGACACAGATGTAGAGAATGGACTTGAGGACACGGGGAGGGGGAAGGGTAAGCTGGGACGAAGTGAGACAGTGGCATGGACATATATACACTACCAAATGTAAGATAGATAGCTAGTGGGAAGCAGCCGCACAGCACAGGGAGATCAGCTCGGTGCTTTGTGTCCACCTAGAGGGGTGGGATAGGGAGGGTGGGAGGGTGGGAGGGAGACAAAAGAGGGAGGAGACATGGGGATATATGTATATGTATAGTTGATCCACTGTGTTATACAGCAGAAACTAACACACCATTGTGAAGCAATTATACTCCAATAAAGATGTTAAGAAAAAATAGGGTGGGAGACAAGGGACCCCAGCCTCCATCCTCGCTTCCAGGTCTCTCTCCCCCTCTCTCTCAGCCCTCCATCAACCTTTGCAAAAGCAAATCCCATCACTTCTTAAAACCAAGTCAAACCTCTTGTCAACATCTTCACCACTGGGCAATCCTGAGGTCATGAGACACTCTGGTCTTTTCTGAACTAAGAGGAGATGGGAACCATCCTCCAGGGAGGAGGAGGAGGGTGACGACGGGACCATTCTCAGCTCCCCATTCCTGTTCCGTTTACCCAAATCCGATCCTTGTAGTCCTTATGAACAACACGCCAGGACAGCCGGGCTCACAAGCTGTTGGGGAGGGAGATGCCAGCCAAGGGGAGAGCTGAGCAAACACCCAACTCGGGTCAGGAAGGGGGACCCTACACGGATGGAGGTGATGCTGGGAAAAGACGACAGTCATCTCAGGGACACCACCAAGCAAAGAGCCGCCAGGGGACATGAGGGGCAGGGGGAGCTCACAAGTGAAGCCCAAGGACATCGCTGTGACAAAAGAAACCACCGGAGCATCACATTTACTCGCTGCTGGATGGATGTGGATGGAAAGCGTCCGAAAGAATAAATGGGAAGAGAGTGGTGACTGTGTTTGCAAAGTTATAAAAATGTCAGAAGCTTCCATTCACTTTTTATCCTTCTGTTTTCAGTTTTTTAAACAGAGATGAAGGTCCTGTGACTATCAGAAAAGCAAAGCTCTTCTAAAAACCCACAGGTACCAGGGTCCCTGCCCCTCCAAAAGCGAAAACAAAGAAACAGAACACAGGCTGCGTCCCCTCTCTTCTCGCCTCTCGCCATACCTGCCTCCTCCCTCACCGTCTCTGCCAAACCAGCCTCCATACCTTCTCTGCTGCGGCAGCGGTTGGGCTCCCAGGAAACCTAATAAAATATTTATGCGTGTTTCAATCCTCTGCAGTGGCAGGAAGGTCAAAGCCCCCCCACCAGGCACAAAGCCCCCCTCGGAACAGTCTGCAGCACACACAGAAGTCACTGCGGCCAATCCAGGCTGATCTCTCTACTTCACTGGGGTTTTTCGTTTCCCCAAAGGTTTAAAAAACACTAACACGTGTTACTCAAGGAAGCAAAGCCCAGCGGGCCCTCCACTGCGGCGCAGTGACCCACATGTGGCTCCCTGGGTTCTCTGGGCCACGGGGCGGGGGGGGGGGGGTCGGCTCCCTCCCCCAACCACCAGGTCGCTGCTCCTGTCCCTCCCCCCTCCTCTAACCATCCCCCCACCAGCCTCGCTCCTTCCCTCTGAAGCTGTGCCCCTCCCCCTGCCATGGGGAAAACAGGACTTGATTCACCTTGACCTCCAGCTCACCAGCTGCTCCTTGGGCCTCAGCCCTTCCCATCCTCTTAGGAAGGGATGGTTCTCCTGTCTGCGTCCAAGTCCACGGGCTGCCCCTTAACCCCGGGCACCTCCACCAGGCTCTCGTACCATCTGACGGTCCGATACCTCAGCCTTCCCACCCCCTTCACTGCTGACCCCTCAACCTTTAAACATGCTCACGACTCTTCCTGGCAAGATCTATTTTTATATAAAATCACGCCCGAGCTTCTCCCCTTCACCAGCCTCTCTCTCTTCATTGACTTATCTCTGCGGAAGGGTACCTACACAACACCCTCCTCAAAGGGCCGTCCTTGGCTTCTGTACCCTCCTCCCTGGGTACCATGTCCCCTCCCTCGCTGAGGGGCCCTTAGACAGGACCCTCTTGTTCAACATCCCCAAGCGCCTTGTCCGCTCACTTCCATATCTCACATCGCCACCAGTGTGTGCACGGTCACCAAATCCACCTCCAGCCTTGACCTCTACCACAAGCCCTCCCTGGACCAATATCTTTACCTCTGGATAACACCTGCCTGCCCATCCCAGACTTGCAAGGTCAGTGTGATCCAAACCGATGGCTCCGCCTCCCGTTTCCCATTTGGTTAGTGATTCTATGATGGGTGCCAGCAACCACGCCCAGGAGTCCAGAAAAAAGCAAGCAAAAATAGGAGATGAAACAAGTGACAACAGAGAGGTCAAGCGCCCCCAGTGAACAGAAGAAGGGGGTGGAATTCTGCGGGGATTCTGTTACTTAGAAAAACTAAGAACAAGTTCACGAGCAACAACACAAAAGTGAACAAAAAGAAAGCAAAGGCTGTACAATTACATCAAAATCAAGTCTACGGCCAAAACAATGAATAAGCATAAGGCCAAAATACCAATTGAAGCCATGTCACCAGCAGCATGGTAAATTCTATGTATTAAGTGACACAGCACAAAGCATGTCAGGCAAAAATCAGGAGCGAGTTGACCCAAAAATCTGTGATAGTCTGGTAATAGCATTAGTCTCCTAACTGGATGGGTGAGAACATAGAAGAATGTAATGTAAAACTCTGGAGCCTACAGAGAATCTATTTCCTCCCAAATGCAGAGGGAGACCTGAGCAAATCTCTCACTCCTAGTCGCAAGGAACGAAGCAACAGGGAATCCGTGACACATTCACAGACCACCTGCAACACCTGCCAACGGGCAAGAGAAACAGGTCCCGCCTGCCTCAGGCACTAAGGACGGCAGGCGTGGGAGCTGCAACAGGAACTGGTCAACAGGTCAACTGAACCTGTTCCCCCAAGCCAGGCCACGGGCTCAGGATACAGTCACCACAGGATTTCACAGCCAGAACAGACCTTGAAAGATCTACTTTGAGCCCCTCATTTTACACAAGAGGAAACCTAGGCCTGGAAGACAGGATGCTATGGCCAAATACAGCTGCACAGGTGCAGAAGAAGATGCAGCCCATGGTCAAGGGCAGCTTGAGACCCAGGACGATGGTCAAGGGGCAGCTTGCATCCGGTGTGTCACAGACCCAGAGAAGATTGCATTTTAATAGTCCCCTCCTCTATGTGGCAAAATTACATTCAGTAACAATCATGAAACTAAAACATATAAAATTGACCAGGAAACAGCAAACACTGCCTTTACTGAGTTTTATCTAATCATGCCAATAAATACTAAAATTATAGTACAAGAAAAAGCACAACTATCTATTCAATCATTTTTATATTTACATAACAGTTTGGATTTTGATCCTTTGGTTATAGGCTGCTACAACATTTACGTCAATAATTGTCAAGTAACTCATAGGTGAAATTTAACAAAACCAAAACATCTGTAAAAAATATAAATTAGACAACTACTGAATCATACCACTAATGTTAGCTTTTTATTTTCTGGATTTGGTCTCCAATTGGCAAACAATGAATAATTATGAAAATGTTTCAATTTTAAAGATTTTTATTAAATCTAGTCTGTGTGCACTGGGGGCCAGAGGGTTACCTGGGACTGCTCCTAATTAATTCCCAAGTCGAATATAACATGTATTTAAAAGTAATAAAAATGCGCTAGTTTGAAGCATATATGTGTATATATTTTACTGCCGACACTGCAGACCAATGCTGGTGCACAAGAACAGGGTACAGCAGACAGACTTTTAGTCGGTTTTACTGTTTGCACCTCGGGCTGATGGCTCCTTGGTCCTCCACAAACTGTGGGGTTCAGGTGAGTTACGTAGCTTTTTCTTGCAGGTTTCCTCACCTGCGAATTGGGGATTCCAGCTCCACCTCGCCCACACCTCCCTTCCGGCCTCTCCTTAGGGGCGCAGGCTCAGATGTGGGAGCCTGGCCCCCTCACCTGGGTGCAGTCGGTACCGCAAGGTGAGCCTAAGGGAAAGGTGCCGTGGTAGTGAAAGTTACACACGGCACGACCCGGCAAGAACACACCAGAAGGCTGCTCTGAGTCTTCCGCTCCTGGAATACCTCTTCTGAGAGGCTGAGGGTGGGAGCCAGAAAGCAGAGGGGAACTAGCTGATCCAGGCCTGGATAACACCTGTGGCCCCTAAGTCATCCCCTGCACCCAAACCCACCCAAAAAACTAAAGCAAAATGGGAAAAGAGACAAGTCACCAATGCCTTGCTTTTCCATCATATCCCCAACGGCAGCTCAGTGACTGGTGTGTACCAGAGGCTAAAAATAAATTTGTCAAATGAACACATTTTAAACTTCAGCTGATAGAAATGACTAAGGATGCCAGCTATTACATTAAATCCCAAAGGTACCTGCATTTGAGGACAGACGTCAATCTGTTAAGTCTGAAGAACTGACATTAAAAGCATTTAACTCAGCGCCCCCCCTTTCAGGGGTACTTTGTATATAAAAGCAAAACATCAAAAGCACACAAAACATAAATTTCTGAGGCTTAAGTAACTGCTTTGGGGGTTCGGTTCTGTTCAATAAGCAATTAAGTAGGAAGGGAAATCTTAGAACAACATGTGAAGCCAATTCCTATTTTCTGTTCAGTTCTGACCTTCACCTGTGGAAGAAAGTCATTCAGCAAAGCCTTTCTGCTTCCGACTGGCCAGGAACGGTGGTGGGTGCCGGGCAGATGGCTAGATAAAGCAGACAGACTTCATCAAGGATGATACAGCAGAGCTGGGGGGTCAGGCATAAAAATAGATGTGACACAACCCAACCGGCTAAGTCCGCAACAGAAAAGTCAGTGCAGTGCTGCGGGGCTGGGAGTGGGCTGGACTGCCAAGGGGGTGGGAGACGTGAGACAAGAAGGGCACTCTTCTTAAGAGATGTGGGACCCTCCTGTGTAAACCATAATGGAAAAGTATATATACATGTATAACTGAGTCACTTTGCTGTACGGCAGAAATTAACACATTGTAAATCAACTATACTTCAATAATGTATTTTTAAAAAGAGAGATGTGAGACCCAAATCTTAAAAGACCGAAAGGCCAGGAATCCAAGGGTAGAATAAGCACAGCCTTGAATACCTTACTGAAGACAAAACACAAGTAGCAATGGTCCCTGGACAAAGAATCCCAGAGCCTTCACTGTTCTAGAACAATAACCCCCTGGAAGGGAAATGGTTGAGGGGTAGGGGTCACACCGTCACAAGCGGAGAAAGAGAGCCTGAACCAGGGCAGGAGAAACCACCTGCTTGACAAGGCAGGTCTGCTTAAAGCCCATGCCCAATCCCTCCAAGCCTCTTCCCCAGCCTTCAATTCTCCATCCTGGTCCAGGAATATCCCAACTTTCCCAGGACCATCAGGGGAAAATGGGTAAAGTCGACGGGAGAAATAGGGAAGAAAAAAAGTCATTTGAGTTTCCTTTAAACTTTTATACCTATTTTGAAAAATGGTGCTTTTTTGTACCATGGTACACAGCAAGATGTAAGATCAAGCACAGAAGAATCAAAGGATGGAGACACCATAAAAACAATGACAGCTTGATAGAGTCCTGAAGCTCCCTACAACGGTGGAGAATTACTATTTCAAAGGGCAGCAAGACGATTACATGAGGCGTCTGGAGTAGACAGATTCAGAGAGACAGGAAATAGAACAGTGGGGGTCAGGGGGAGGGTGGGTGGGTAGGTTAGAGGGATAGAAAGTCTTAGTTTGGGAAGATGAAGAGTCCTGGAGATTGTTTGCACCATGACGTGAGCGTACTTGACCCTACTGAACCGTATACTTAAAATAATGAGGATGGTAAATTTTATGTCACGTGTATTTAGCACAATTAAAAAGAAAAAAGGGAAAGAAAAAAGCAATAGGCCTACACATGACATATTAGGAAGGACCGGAGAGGCAATATCCATGGTGCATCAAGTTCTGGACATTTTCACATTTGGAGCCTCATTTAACATCACAAGAAACCTTCAAGGAAATGTGCTTCCCATCTGACAAATGAGGAAATGCAGCCTCAGGGAAATTACTGGCACAGGTCATTCAGCCAGAAATCAGGAGAGCCAAGACCTACAGACCAGATTTGCTTCACCCATTTTACTTCACTTTGATTGCCTTCCCTCCTCTGGCTATTCAAAAACAAAAAAAAAACAAAAAAGTTTACACTGCTAGTTTTTTCTGTTACTATTTTTCCAATAAGTACTTAGTAATTTAAAATTCTCTGTGATAACCTCAGGCAAACACTAAAATTAAATCTTAAAAATCAGGTTTTAGCAAAACGAAAATGTTTGTGTTTGTTCCTTACATCCACTCAGCCTACTCAATGTGCACATTATTTTTTAATCTCTACTAACACAACACCAAACCTGGGTTTTTTTTGGTTGTTTTTTTTAACTCAAGTGATTACATACAAAGTTTAGTGGAAAGTTATTGCCAAACATACTATCTAAAATGCAAATGACGGGAACATCAAAATTCATAAGGCACTCAGCCAGGCACTGTTTACAGTGTTTTCTGCATATTAATTCACTAATTATGCATATTAATTAATTAATCCTCACAATAATCCCGTGACATACACACTGCAGGACGGGTGACAATAAGGACCACCTTCAACAAAATCACCACGTGCTAGTTTCCAACAGAAATCAGAGCCCCACCCCAGACCAAATAAACAGATTTTTCTTATGCAATGTAAGGTTTTTTAAAAAAATGATCTATATATCCTGGTCTCCCCAACCACGCGACAGGAAATGGGGAGCACGATATAGCCTGTGGAGTGCAAGCGTGAAGTGACCATCGGCACTGATGCTGTTTTGCAAAGATTCCACAAAAATGCACTTGATCATTTATGGGCTACATCAACCTGGCAGAAAGGTTTTAGAGACAATTCACTTTTTTTTTTTTTTAATTTTACTGAAGTATACTTGATTTACAATGTTAATTTCTGCTGAACAGCAAAGTGATTCAGTTATACATATATGTTGATATATGCTTTTTCATATTCTTTTCTATTATGGTTTGTCATAGGATATTGAATACAGTTCTCCGTGCTGTACAGTAGGACCTTGTTGTTTATCCATTCTATATATAATAGTTTGCATCTGCTAACCCCAAACTCCCAATCCATCTCTCCCCGATCCCCTGCCCCCTCACAGTCAGCAACTATCTTCAAAGTCTTACTAAGCAGAGAACACATCTCAGACATTACAACAAAGCTCTATCACTCAACTACTGCTCTATTCATTACGTTATAAACATTATTATTCCACGGACATATGTGGACCCATTTCTAGGCCGTTCTAACTTTTTAAATACCCGATGTATTTCAAAAAGTAAACAGCATATGAGTTTCTCAAAAAGCCTAGACATTCTTACTGTATTCATTTTTTCTAACTGTAGTATCTCAAAATATCAAAATTCATGAGGTCCCTTAGCCCAACAGTTCAAAAGAACATGAGATGCATAATTGATTTATCTTCAGCTGCTAGGTGAGAAAACATATCTGGCTGTGAAGAACATTAATATCTGTGAACTACTTATATAGAAAGTATTATGATTTAAAACCTAACTGAGCTAACTTTCTTATAAAGCAATCCATTATTCCCAAATCCTTAAACATCATGGGTTGGTTTCTATAAAACACTTATTTTAGTCCATAGCAAACACCAGCACTGTATTAAAAATAGCTTCTTGTCTAGGTAAGCGTGTGACATGTGAAAAAAATTTTTGCAGTCCTGTATTGTGCCCATGAACCATCCAAAGGAAGTTATGATCAAATGGACCGCAAATCTCAAAATACATGGTCCTCAGAAACTGGAATTAGAAATATGAAAAAATGGTCAGTAATTGATGAACATGAAGCTTTCTCAACATGCCCTCAGAGTTTAATATGAGCATGTAGTTTTGGAGTTTTCAGGTACAGTTTTAAGGGCAAAAATATCATAGATAACTCCTTCAACCTTCAATGGAGACATACGTTCCATTGTAGGCAAATGAATTATAAGCATTAAGTGAGCATTTTGCGCGTGCATGTGTGTGTGTCTATGTATGTATGTGTGTACGTGTGTGTGTGCACGTGCGCGCATGCATTTACACAGAATGGAGGAAGGAGATTGGTAAAGACATCAGAAGGAATCTCCCATGATGTTTTCTTTGGCCTTGGAGTTTCCCAACTTCATAATATCATAATATTGACAATACTGGGCTTATAAACATGGTGGACCCATGTCAAGACCTCCATACAGAGAATAACTATGTATATACGTGCACACACACTCTCTCCTGTCCTTAAAATTATTTCTCCTGCAACATCTAAGGAAACATAGTGAACAAAACTTTACTGAAATCCTAGTGGCAGCTGGCCAGCAAAACAGTAACAGTGAGAGAAGTCAATGTTTCTGTTTGCCCTTTTGCCACAGTCATTTACGAGGTAATTCAATTTATTCTGATCTATCAACCCTAGAATGATTAATGATTTGTAAAGGTAACATGAAACATTAACAGGAGGCAGTTTTAAAAGAGATGAAATACTGGGGAAGTAAGTATGACACTACTCAGCCAATAGCCTTAGTGTTTTCAAATAAAGAGCTCTATTTTTAAATTGTCAGAGCTTGGTAACACATTTCATATGCTAGACAATACTTCTGAAACCTCCACTCTTTACAGGAGCAGAAATAAAGGAGTCATTTTTTGATTGGATAATTTAAGGAATATTCCTTTATATAACTGCATCAGCCAGAAGGGTCCCGGAAACAAAGTAACGCTGTCACCTGCCCCTTTAAAACCCTTCCTCTCTGCAGCTAACTCACCTCCAGGAGCCTGGCTTTTCTCGGCACCTCAGGCATCATCCGCATCGTTTCTGGAAAGGCACACACACGGCTGGTAGACCTTCTGCCCTTCGCACGTGCCTCCCCCATGCCTGGATGCCCTCCCGACGTGAGCCACTACTCACCTCCAACCCAGCTCACTGGTCACCTACCGTCAGCTTCACCCACTCTGCCGCTGGCCTGCCCTGCAGAGCCATGACCCACGCCCAGCCCCAGAGCATCACTCTCGACAGTCGGGGGCTGACGTGCTTCCCTAGCACAGACCAGCGCAGGCTTGGAAACGGTGCTCCAGCCTCCTTACTGTCATGGGTCTCAGTGCTGCTGAGGCCTAAGGTCAAGGTCAGACTGGGTCGGACCAGACAGGTTTTCTCCAAGGAAAAGAATCTAGAGCAGGTGCTTCCACCCTGGGGTGTAGGAGAAAGGTTTCAGAGCTTATATGTACATGCACCTCCAAAAAGTTAGCTTTACTGAATGCCCCAAGACCCTCTGTAACACAGCTGAAGGAGAAGCTCCCTAACAGTGGGGGTCGGGGGATGCTGTGGACTGAACTGTGTCCCCTGAAAATCCCTATGTCGAAGCCCTAACCCCACCCCCATCCCCCGTGACGGTATTGGAGATGGGGCCTTTGGGAGGTGATTAAGCTGAGATGGGGTCATGAGGGTGGGGCCCCCATGATGGCATTAGTGCCCTCACAAGAAGGGACACCACACAGCTCGGTCTCTCTCTCTCTCCTCACCATGTGAGAAGGTGGCAGTCTGCAAGCCAGGAAGAGGGTCCTCACCAGAACTTGACCATGCTGGCACCCTCATCTTGGACTTCCAGCCTCTAGACTGTGAGAAAACGCATCTCTGTTGTTTAAACCCCCAGTCTATGGTATTTTGTCTGGCAGCTTAAGTGACTAAGGGAGCAACAGAGGTGCCCTCCCCTGGCCATTCTCTCGGCTTATTACTGCATGTTTCAGTGTCTGCGTCCAGCTAGGCGCACTTGTCATTAACTAATCAACTAGACTAACTCTCCCAAAGAACAAGTGGCTTCAGAATCATGCAATGGGCTGCCCTGGTGGCACAGTGGATATGAATCCGGCTGCCAATGCAGGGGACACGAGTTCGAGCCCTGGTCCGGGAAGATCCCACATGCTGCGGAGCAACTAAGCCCATGCGCCACAACTACTGAGCCTGTGCTCTAGAGCCCACGTGCCACAACTACTGAGCCCATGAGCCACAACTACTGAAGCCCGCATGCCTAGAGCCCGTGCTCCGCAACAAGAGAAGCCACCGCAATGAGAAGCCCGTGCACCACAACGAAGAGTAGCCCCTGCTCACTGCAACTAGAGAAAGCCTGCTCGCAGCAAAGAAGACCTAACGCAGCAGCCAAAAAAAAAGAATCATGCAGTGAAGGAAAACACAGATTGAAAATAATAAACTAATGACAAGCAAATAAACAGTACAATTGGCACCTTTAGGAAATAAAAGCTCTTCAAAATCATTTTTCCGGGTTAAACGTTAGGATAATTTAATTAAATCTGAAAAATCAGCCGAAAAAAGGCAGAAATCAAGAAAGTTACCAACAATGTAGATTGACATCCGTAATTCTTAACTGAGAATCTTGGTAAATACGTATTGGGTCTTCAGATAATGATAGTTAAATAGATATATATTCCAGGTTCATGGTAAAAAGTTTTACTGATGGGACATGTGATCAAAAAAGTCTGGAGACCACTGATGGGGCTGTAGAGCTTATGTGACAGAGCGAGGCCCTCTCCCCAGCTGTCAGCTTGTCTCAGGCAGGTCTGAAAGCCCCAGCCAGCCAAACCTCTCCAGGAGCCTATGGAGGACAAATACTGAAGATACAGAGAATAATCCCTCTGAAGGACCAATCACAACATCCCAAACTCAACCCCAAATCCTTTCCTAACTACATCTAATTAAAAAAATAGGTAAGGGTATCTAAAAGCCTACAGTTTGAGTTGTGAAGAGCTGGCGTTCATTTAGGAGAAAAGGGCAGATCAGCATTTAGATGATCAAAGCCAACCTCATGGATTTCAGGAAATTTCTTTGTAAAACCTCCCTCCCTCCCAACAATGGTCAGACCTCCCCTTTTGTTCTCTCTAAGCATTGTCCCTCTTGAAAGGGTTGCTGATTAGCATTTCTGAGTAAGCTTCTGCTGTCTGTTGAGTGACTCAGCCAGAAGTAGCAGAATGAACACTTAGATGCTACTTTCTAGATAACTACACAAAAGCTCACATGACTGAACTCTGATGGCAGAATTTTCTGCAGCCCACGGTTCTACTTTTTCAACTTTGACACAACTAGATCGGACGTTTGCAAACAGACCCTAGAGTTGCCAGCTAAGGGGAAGCTGTCTGCCCATCTGATCGGCACCGTGGATATGTGAAGATACTGGTCCAGGCTCCCCTGACCATCCCCCCTTCAAACACACATCTGTCCCCAGTAAGGACCCAACATTGCCCAAAGTATCCAACAGAAAGACAAGAGTTGAGCATTTAGCTCCTACTCTCCCAGATACTTCTGGTTTTTAGTGTATTTTTACTTTGAGATAAGTTGATGCTCACAGAAGAGTCGCAAACATAGTACAGAGTTGCCATAAACCTTCACCCAGGCCCCCCACAAAGTCAGTATCTCCTATCACCTTAGAATCATGATCAAAACTAATTTAATGACATTGGCACAATACTACCCCAATTACAGAGTTCAAAGTTCACCAGTGTTACATATATACAGTGGAATACTACTCAGCCGTGAAAAAGAACAAAATAATGCCATTTGCAGCAACACAGTTGCAAGTAGACACTATCATACTAAGTGAAGTCAGTCAGAAAGAGAAAGACAAATATCATATGATATCACTTATATGTGGAATCTAAAATACGACACAAACGAACTTATCTACGAAACAGAAGCAGACTCACAGACATATAGAACAGACTTGTGGTTGCCAAGGGGGAGGGGGGTGGCGGAGGGATGGATTGGGAGTTTGGGATCAGCAGATGCAAACTATTATGTAGAGAATGGATAAACAACAAGGTTCTACTGTATGTATAGCACAGGGAATTATATTCAATAACCATCATGGAAAAGAATATGAAAAAGAATGTATATATGTGTATAACTGAATCACTTTGCTGGACAGCAGAAATTAACACAACATTGTAAATCAATTATACTTCAATTTAAAAAATAACTTCAGTGTTTCCTCCAATGTACCTTTTCTGTTCCAAGATCTGATTTAGAACTGATACTGCGTGTAGCTGTCACATCGCCCTAGTCGTCTCCAATTCTGGTTAATTTTAACTTGTGTTTTTCACAAATCCTGATGCTTAATTCTTTTTATCAGTAAGAGTCAGAAGCGCTCAAGTTCACAGAAGACAGTAAGAGTTAAACAGAATCTGGGACTAGGGGAGGGGAAAATAAGTGACTGGCTAGAACTCAAACCTAACACCTTTGCCTGTTTTTATAAATGGGAACGGCACAGACATTTCTTTAATCAAATTCAAAATCTGCACCAGATCTACCCATACAAGGGTCAACTTGATAAAGCAATCACCCGTCCAAGTCGGTTCTCCTAGACATTTGCTGTTTCCTTAGAAACATCAAATACAAAACTGGCTCAAGGCTGACATGCTTTTGTTTCTAAAAATACTACATTTCAAGAAAGCTCAAGCGTTTCATAGCTACCTGAAATAAACAGTGCCAAAGGCCCCCGATTTGAAGGCTTTTATCTGCAGAATGCCTCAAAAGGTGCCTCCAGGGGTGCAAACCTGATAAGCGTTCTAATTACAAGCATCTTCTATGGCCTTACTTACTACTGGCATGTATAAAAGTAACGATTCTTGATGTGCTGTGACATTCATGTTCAGAAAATATAGGATAGGAGTGCTTGGTTTGGAGATTAACCAAGTATATGCCTAGAAATTAAAAACAGCTAATGCTAACTATGTGAAGAGATTATATGTTAATTAGCTTGACTGTAGTATTTCGCTATGTGTATCAAACCATCATGTTGTATGCCTTAAGAACATACAAGTTTTATTCAAAATATAAACAGATCAATAAAAAACAGCATAAATGGAAGAAAATCTTGAGGCCGTTTTAAATGGAATGCTTTCAACATAATCAACTATTCCTGATAAGGATTTTACATACCTTTACCTTTGCCAAACTTGACAAGGATGACTGTCTCACAGGAGATCTATAAACCTTGGTTTTTAATACAACGATCTGTACGTGAATCAAAAGGAAGTTACGATTGTTACCAGTATCTTGGTATGGTTTCTCTGTTAAACTATAAGCACCTTAAGTGTGATGACCAGATCCTACCTAAATTCTGCAGCTTTAGCCGTTTAGACAGAATCACTCATCCTCGCAGCCCCCTCCATGATCTTAGATCTGGTACCATATACAACATTCACCACCGCTATTCGGGTACAAACTGCTTTTGAAGATGGTTTTGTTCTCTTCACTCCTTAAAAGAAAAATATCTTCTTAGGCATCAGGATCCCAGCCTAATATTATGAAACCGTGATGCTATTAAACCTACCACCCAGTGCTCAATTCTCCTTTCTATAAAGGCGAAATTCTATTCCAAACTTATCCTGACAAAATCAGCAAAATATTCATGTGAAGCAATTTTCTCTTAAGGCAAACCAACTTTAAGCAATGCAATAGCTTGACAAAGCTCGAGTTATTGCTTTAATGAAGATTTTCGCCAGCTTAAACTCCCACCTGAAATGAATGACTCATTCAAAGCTGAGTGTCTGTAAACATTCCTAACTTGCTTTGAAGGCCTCATTTCAAATACTGGAGAAAACCGTTTGACAGCCTCGAAACTCACTGTTTTAAATGGCATGCTCGACAGTCACATAAAAAGACTGCACTTGCCTGATCTTGATGACATAAATATTGCCCATTCCTTTGATCAGGAAATCATTTCAAGGTATTTTCCGGAAGAAAAATTGTATAACTTGAAACATTTTTTAAGATTTAGATACACAAAATTAATTATTTGCCACCAGGTTCCACTAAATAGCAAGCTTTCTCTAAGCTTTTAATATTTAACTTAAAATGCTTAAAGGGAAATGGTATCATTCATATGTCCAAAACAGGAAAATCTACAGAGATAGAAAGTAGATTAGTGGTTGCTTCAGGCCAGGGAGGAGGGGATGGGGAGATGTCAGCTAAGGGGTACAGAGTTTCTTCTGGAAGTGATAAAATGCACAACCATCACCACAACTTTAGAACAACCTTGAATATACTAAAAGCCACTGAACTGTATCCTTTAGATGGGTGAATTATATGGTATGTGAATTATTTCTCAATAAAACTGTTAAATTTTAAAGGAGATGTGATTGTACACTTGATAAAAAAGGAATCTTGTCAAGTAGACATATATACAATCTTTCATGTGTAGATGTAATAATTACACTGTAAAATCTACTCATTGCTGGATGATTGAAGACAGTTACTGTCTTCACAGTTAAGGTCCTAGAAGATCAATGCCTAGGAGAAAAGACCATGTTCTATTTCTCTATGATTATGATAATCCAAATTCATTGGCTTCAATAATGGAAAACTTCAACATACCACAGCTTCAGATCAAACGCCGGTGTTATCTGCAGTGTCAAGAACAAGGTTTAGAGAGACATCCATTGACATGGCACAAACCCTCGCAGAATTTCAAGGAATTGCTTGGAATTTGAGTCACCATGTCTGGCATTCCCCTGGGGCTGCCAAAGCCACAGTCAACCCCGGCAGTGACCTTCTCACTCCCACTCGCCTGGTGGAGCCTCCTTCTTGGATGGACACAACAGTCCAAACGTTAACCCCGGACCATCCATCGCTGCCCTGAATTGTACCATGCTGCTGGCCCTCACCAACCTCCCCAAACACCCAGCCACCACATCCCGCCTTGGCAAACTCCAACCCCTTCCGTGAAGTCAAAACACCAGTTGCCCATGAAGGCAGTCACAGAGCAACTGCCACCATCATGAGGTCCCAAGCCAGAGAGGGCTTCGGGTGGGGAAGGTAAGTGCGAGAGCTCGGTTCCAGGGAGGGCCAGCCTACGGAGGAGCAGGGCGTCAGATACACCAGACACCCCCCACTCCACAGATCAGCATGAGCCCCATCTGTCCCATGTGGTCCCTTCTTTTCAAAAGCCTCAGTTTAGACGCAAGCTACCTGGGATCAACACTCCATGCCCCAGCTTCCAGGAAAAACCATTAATGTTTTCACAAGAAAAACTATATTAAGAAAAATAAATCCTTTATCAACTCCCTTTGATGAAAACATTCCTTTGAGTAGCTTTATCAACTTTCAACAAACAGTCATGACCAAGACAAAAAGCCTTATTTTTTTAAAAAGTCAGTATTTTATAAAACGATTTCAGCGATATTCAAGTACTGAAACAATATTGTCCAACATTTTGTAAAATCCTTAAACTATAAGCCAAGAAGCTTTAAAATCAATTCTTTAATGAACTACGAGTCACATTACCATTAGTAATTCCTAATTAAATATACAGTGGAGGTAAAGTGAATATTGGAAGACCATTTTCTAGAACAGCAGGAACCATACTTTAATTTCTTAGAGCCTATTCAGTATATTCTGAAACCTATGCTCACAGTATAAGCCATGAACTCAGAAACTGTATGAATTGTAAGATTTAACATATTTAACTAATTCAATTATACACTCACATACAAGGCTTTAAATGGAATGGTTTGTGTCTACCTACTTTATTCCTAGCCAACCCACGGTATACTCCCACTTGGCCCTCCCCCACCCTCAAAAAAGTACAAATGAAACTGTAACAGGCAGCCGCTGGAAATCCCTTTGATTAATAATAAAAATCAGTTTCAAAAGTCAATGTGAGTCTTCAGACATAGAGAACAAACTTATGGTTACCAAAAGGGAGGGGTGGGAGGAAGGATAAATTAGTAGTGTTTTATACACTACTATATATAAAACAGATCCAACAAGGACCTACTGTACAGCACAGGGAACTATATTCAATATCTTGTAATAACCTATAATGGAAAAGAGTCTGAAAAAGGATTTATGTATATATGTGTGTATAATTGAATCACTTTGCTGTACACCGGAAACTAACACACATTGTACATAAACTACACTCCAATAAAAAATTAATTAATTAAAAAAAATTTAAAGTCAATGTGAGTCTTAATTACAGAATAGGTTGTGAGGCCCCACTGCCAAGGCTTTTAAAAATCTTCACCTTCCATGGGAACTAGAGAATTCAGACAAAAAACAAAGACCCCTATTTCATTCTCCCAGCTTTAAGCATGCACAAATGGATACCGAAATTAATAGGAACTAAGCAAAAATACTACTTGAAAATATCTTAAGGTCAGACATGAGAAAGTCTAAGGAACTGGAACTATAATGTCAGTGCCGGATTGCAGATGGTTTAAGTATATTTCACAGAGTTGTGTATCCATCACCCCAATGAAACCCCGTGTACATTACAGTCATTCCTCTTTTCCCAACCTACGCCTCAGCCCTAGAAGCCACCAATCTTATGTCTCCATGGATTTGCCTCTTCTGGGTATTTCATATAAATACAATCATACAGGAGGCCTATTACTGGCTTCTCCTAGCATAATGTGCTCAAAGTTAATTCATGTTGTAGAATTGCATTCTTTTTTGTGGCCAAATGATATTCCACTGTATGGATGTACCAGTTTATTTACTCATTTGTCAGTCGACAGACATTTGGACTGTTTCCACTTTTTCCTACTATCATAATACTGCTAGGGACTTTTATACCAGTTCTTGTGCGGACATACGTCTTCATTTCTCTTGGGTATATACACCTCGAACTGTTGGATCATATGTAACTTTACATTTAACCTTTTAAGAAACTGCCCAACTGTTTTCCAAAGCAGCTACACCATTTTTCATGCCCATCAGCAATGTAGGATGGTTCCCATTTCTCCACATCCTCGCCAACACCTGCTACTGTCTTTTTGATTAGAGTTATCCTAGTGGGTGAAGCGGGAACTCATGCTTGAGGCTCTGTATCTTAAACCAAGCCCACTCATCCTTGAATTCGATCTCAGCTATTCTTCCAAGCTACACACTTAAGTATTAAATAGGCCCCAATGGTCATTCTTAAAACCCAAAATAGAGCCAGGATAATCTAACGCTCTTTTAATAAATGAAAGTGTCACTTCTGCATAGTATATGCACTATTATTTTATCCCAAATCCTATCAAGCTACAATAATGTCCAACAGCCAGGCCTTGCTGAATAAAGATGTCAGGCTAAGCTCAAGTGCTAAGACTGCAGAGGAACACTTTAACACATAACAAAGCTTTAGTCGGCGCTTTCACAAAGGAGCCCTGGCCTGGAATTCAGGTTTGTCAATAATCTGTATGTAACCTGACCAATCACTTACCTTCTCTACACCTGAGCATGGTGTTCTGAACCACTCACAGAACTACATCCTCTGAAGTCACTCCCAGAGATAAAGTTGTCTAAGCCTGAAAGTTTAATGAAATTTGCAAACATGCTAACTCACATGCCTAAAAGATCTAGCTTTGCACAGCAGAAAGACTTTGGGTTTAGTAGTCAGGCAGGCTAGGTTCTATTTCCAGCTATGCCATTTAGTAGCTAAATGGCCATATTCAACATGCTTCTCTGTCAGTCTCCTCGTCTGAAGGTAAGACTGCCTTCTTCAAGAGGTTCTGAGGTTTTATAAAGCCAGTGTAGCTAAAGCATCCAAGAGAGTGGCCGGCAAAATGCAGACATTTAAATGTTAGCATCCATCCATCTTCCCGCTAACTCTGGGCAAAGTTTCCCAGCAAATAAAGCCCTCTTAACAAATGTCCTGGGCATTGAGAGCTGAATGCGAGTTCTTGTGACCGGAGGGATTCCATTATAAAGCGCTTCTCCACATTACAGTCGGTAACTCGTTAAGGAGAGCTATCAATTAGCTTAAAACAGGACTGGGGAATTCTTGGAAGGGCACTCAGGGATGCAGAGACGAGAAACCTCATTTTTGCCAGGGACGGAAGCCTGAAAAGGTCCTCCGGGCTCACAGCCAGCCTGAGCACAGAACCAACGCAAAGGAGAGAAAGGTACGAGCTATATTCCCACGACCCGATTGGAAACGCGGGTGTAGACTGCCAGGCTTGAGGGGGGAGGGGAGGGGGCTGGCGACAGCAGAGAGGGGCGGGGGGCTGGCCAGGTGCGTGGAAAAGCCCAGGAGAGGAAGCCGAGCCCCATTCCAGCTCTGAATTAACCGCTTCCTGCGACTCTCGGCTGCCGCCTCCTACCTGATCTGGTTGTCACGGAATTTGTTGAGATGCGGTTGGTTGAGGTAAATGGTGCGGGCTGGTGCGTCCAGCAGGTCCCCAACAGACGTGGCCCGGGACATCTCATCATCTGCCTTCTTGTAGCCCGAAGAAGAACGAACAGGTCCTGCGGAGGAGAGGCGCGGTCAGAAAGCAGAACACAAAGAAGTCACGCCCGGCACAGGCAGCTGCACGGGCGGGCGGGCGGGGACCAGCTGGAAAGGATGCTCCGGGCGACGCGCCGCAGCTGCACCTCGGCGGCCGCTGGAGACGCGCGCAGCTTGTCGGCTCCGCCCCGCCCCGCCCCTGCTGGTCCCCAGCGCGGAGGAGCCTGTCCCGGGGGTGGGAACCTCGCCCCTCCCGCACCTCGCCCCTCCCCCTCCCTCCCCTCCCCCCTCCCCGGCCAGCCGGGCCTGGGCGCGGGGAGCGCAGGCCCCACGGGGGTGGCGAGGGGCGCCCCCCTGCAGGTAGGGCCACGTGGGCCGAGCGGACGCGGGGAGCAGAGGCCAGAGCCTCCCCTCCCCGGGCCGAGCTCCCCCTCCAGGCGCAAGGACTGAATTCCGGAGCTAGGCTTTCCCTGCTTCTTTGCGCTGAGGAACGGGAACAGAGGAACACAGCAAGGGGGTGTGCCCTGCATTCGGCCGCCAGAGACGATGGTGGAAGACACCTCTGTGCCCCAGAATGAAATTCCAGACCCTCCGTGCAGAGGGCTGGTCCCCTGGTTTCTGGAACAAACCAGCAGCCTTTCTCCCCCGACGCGCCTGGCGACCTGAGAGCAGAATCCCGCCCATCCCCGCTCGCGGGCGCGACCTGAGCCTTCATCCAGGGCTTCTGTGGTTAAGACCCAAGCCGGTCTATCTCCTTAAGATGCGATTTCAGTCCTAGAGCCGAGCCTCTCTTGGGCTAAAGCTCCCCATAACCTTCCCTTGAGGAGGGGTCGGCAAGGACAACGATGACACACCCAATATGTCTGCCCAGGTGTGCACCCCTCCACATACACACACACACACCACACCTCCAAATACAAGACAGGGTCCCTCGCTGGACGGGGCCACCCACCTCGCGATTTGACCTGGGGGGGGGGGCGGGGTCCTGACGTCAAGGCCCACAGAAAAATAAGTGCCCTACAGATGACAGAGTCTTCTCTGCTTTTCCTTAAATTGCATCTGCCCTAATACCTGCCGCACTTTCCACCTATAAAAGAAACAGGTGTTGCACGTAACTTCGGAAACGGGCATCTCACTTCAGTAAACAGCCACTTCATAGCTACAAAGCATGTTAAGAAACATTTTGAAAGAGACAGCTTTGGCTGTGGAAGTATGTCATCTTTTTTAAAGTGGTTAGAATCCCATTATAATCCTCATCCTAAGAAGAGGACACCCAAATGTAAAACTGGGTATTGAGAGCTGCTGTGGTCTCAGTACAGGACCCGAGCCTCAGACCCTGCCCTCCAGCCCCCGCTCTCTGGGGTCCCTCTCCTCTGCCTCCACTTACCCACAGGGGCAGCAGAGGGCAGCAGGTCCTCCGAGACTGGCTGGCCCGGGAGCCGCCAGAGTAGGCTGGTTTTAAAGCATTTGCTGATTTAAGGCCGACGTCCCACTTTGTCCTCCTCCACAGCCTTATCATCATTACCTGACACTATTTATTTATGGTCTGTCTTCCCAAGTCCAAGAGCAAAAGCTCCAGGGCAGCAGAGACATGTTCTGTTCAATGCAGTGACCCTAGCGCCCAGAACAGTGCCTGGTACACAGCGGGCACTCATATTTGCTGGCTGAATAAGTCCGTTTTACTTCAGTCTTATAGAAGGTCTACTTGAATCCTCCAGGCAGGGATGCAGTGATTTGCACCGAGGGCTCAGACCTGTGACCCTACTGTGGGCAAAACGGTTCACTGCCAGGTGGTCTTTGCTCAGTGTCTCTCAACCCTGGCTGCACATCATCACCGAGAAAGCACTCAAAATTAACTAGTTCCTGGGCCCAACCTTGACCAATTCTGACTCTTTTCTTTTTAAAGCTCCTCGAGGGACACAAATGGGCAGTCATAACTGAGAATCCCTTGTAAGAGGCAGCCGAGAACACAAACAAAAAAGAGCTGGCTCCCGCTCTCAAAAATGTTAACCAGTACAACCACGGTTACCAGTGCACCAGCATCTACGACCAAGTGACCAAGAGGGGGCTTGAAGGTGCGAACGGGGTCAGAGGTCAGCAGCCTCTTTGTGCCAAGGGTGGGGAGCTGGTCAGAACAGAGTGTGAGGGCAGACCTCGGAGTCTTAACGTCTGGGTCAGGTTTACAGTCAGAGAGGGGAGAACATCGTGGGGAAGGACAAGAAGAACTTAGACAAAGACCCAGTAGACAAAATGCACTGGGGACCAATTGGAAAAAACAAAAACCAGCACTGAGGATGCAAATTGGAAGACAGAAAGGAAGCTCAGAAAAAAATAGTCTGTGGCCAGACTGTGGATGATTTAAATGCTAGGGGAAGAAACTTGAACTTCATCCTGAAGGTCAGATGAACCACAGAAGGTTTCTAAGCAGGAGAGAAATGCACCTGGCAGTGACTTAACAAGCAAAAGCAGAAAAGGGGGAGAATTTGGAGGTAAGGCAGGAAATTAACTCTACACTCTAGAAGCAAGAGGATGAAAGCATGAATTAAATGGAAAATGGGAAAAAAGATGGACATGAGAAACATCTCAAAAGAAAATTCTGCACAACTTCTTTTGGATGAAATAGATGGAGCAGAAAAAAGAAGAAGCATTGGATGATTGGGATTTGAAGAGGAGACTGGGGCCAAAAAAAAGCATCACTGACAGAAATAAGAATGGAAACAAGTTTGCCCAAACAAGAATTTCAATGTTGGATAATAAATATTAGGGTAAAAAAATTATTGACACAATTAGTGATAACAGTACTAAGTGAAATATGTCCCAAGTACGTAGCATGCACCAGGCCAGCTCGTCTTTCTATACGACAGTAGGGCCAAATCTGGAATTTTATTTTAAGTAGAAATATAGTCTCCCTCACCCCACCCCCAAGACTCAGATAACTTTCTTCTGCCTCAGTGGCCTCATCTTGACCCAATCCTCCTTTGGAGAAAAACGTTAATATTTTCAAAATAACACAATTTGTTGAAAATGTCTTGCCTAAGGAAAATACTGTACCATATATAGCAAAGCACTTTATGACTAAGGTTTCAAATTCAGACTCATGAGATGAATCCTGAGTTAACGCACTTTGAAAATACCACCGCACAAAATCAGAGTGTATGTTTACAACTCCCCCACGTACATAAGCCCGGTGTCAGCAGACAGAGACAAGTCAGGAAACATCTACTGAGAAAGAAGCCGAAGTAAAAGGAAAGAATAGACACAGATAAGCACAGTGCAACACAGACCGAAAAGCTGTCAGCCAAGACCACGCGGGCAGGGGTTTTGTCTATTTCTTGGCTCCACCCCCATCATCCTGAGTAATGCCCAGCACACAGGAGGCGGCCTGTAAGTAACATGTCAACTGGATACACAAAGGGCTGACGTAGTGTGTGCCTTCTGAAGAGGCCCACCCCGCCCAGCCCGGAGCCAAGGACGGCTCCCTGGTCTGGTAACCTGACCCCTCTCCTCCCGGAGCCCAGCGGGCAGGTCTGTACCTTGCAATCCCCTTCATCCTTTCCACCAGGGATGGTTACTTGGTCCACGTTGGGCCACTAAGGGTCTGCCTTCTGGAAACTTTGACATGGGACCCGGGGAGATGATTTGTTTTTCTGTTAAGCTGTCTTATGCCAACTTGATTATTAGACCAGCTGAAGAACCTAGATGGGTAGAAGGAAAATTTTTCTGCCCTTTCACTTGCAAAGGAGTTTTACTCTCTCACAGAAGAAATTCTTGGGAAAGAAATATTCTAGTCTTCCTAAGTCAGAAACCTATTAAAGTGAGAAGCCTTTCGGCAGCACCTCTGTAACCAGCTCTGTGGAAAGAGTCAGACCTCGGACATTGTCTCAGAATAAAGAATTTGGCAGGTCTTAGTCCTGGCTTCCTGGGGGAGTGGCCTCTGGCCCCTTGGAATTTTCCAAGTAACAGGAGTGTCTGTGGGCCCTTCTGAGCAACCTGCGTTTATGCCAATGAGGTGACTCATAGTGGACCCTGGACAGTCTTAGAATGGGGGCTGACCTGCCAGAAAAATCATACGACTGCAGAGTTGGGGGTTGAGCCAGTTGACATCAGCCTGACCTCCTGACTGGGGGTGCAGGAGGGAGACACGGGGACTGGAGACCTATATACAGGAATCCCATAAAAATGCGGGACCCTAAGTGTCCACTGACAGATGAATGGATAAAGAAGATGTGGCACATATATACAATGGAATATTACTCAGCCATAAAAAGAAATGAAATTGAGTTATTTGTAGTGAGGTGGATGGACCCAGAGTCTGTTATACAGAGTGAAGTAAGTCAGAAAGAGAAAAACAAACACCGTATGCTAACAAACACCATATATATGGAATCTAAAAAAAAAAAATGGTTCTGAAAAACCTAGGGGCAGGACAGGAATAAAGACGCAGACGTAGAGAATGGACTTGAGGACACGGGAAGGGGAAGGGTAAGCTGGGACGAAGTGAGAGAGTAGCACTGACATATACACACTACCAAATGTAAAATAGATAGCTAGTGGGAAGCAGCCGCATAGCACAGGGAGATCAGCTCGGTGCTTTGTGACCACCTAGAGGGGTGGGATGGGGGGGTGGGAGGGAGACGCAAGAGGGAGGGGATATGGGGATAATATGTATACATATAGCTGATTCACTGAGTTATACAGCAGAAACTAACACACCATTGTAAAGCAATTATACTCCAATAAAGATGTTAAAAAAAAAAGGTGGCCAGAAAATTGCAGCTTGTAACACATCCTGAGCTAAAGAGAGTGGGAGGGGTCAGGACACACAGAAAGGAGGAGCTTTCATGGGAGGGCGGAGGAAACATCTGGAAAACAAAGGTCGCCCTGTTAGGCAGGAAAGTTTCTCAGGTTGAAAGTTCTCTCTGGTGAAAGTTCAACATGTAGACAAGTAATAACACCCATGTAATGAAACCCCAACAAAACTATGGACGCCAAAGCTCAGGTGACATGTCCTGAGGAAGCTTCCCACAGAGACCCTGCCAAACCTCGCTCTGTCTCTTTGGGCTGCTCCTGATTTGTACCCTTTCTGATAAAACTATAATCATAAGTTTGGCACTCTTTCCTGAGCGTTCTGAGTTATTCTAGTTATTACTGAAACTACAGGGTCAATGGGAACCCTGAATTTGTAGCCAGTTGCTAAGAAGTGCAGGTGGTCCGGGGACCCCAGACCTTGCAGCTGGGGTCTGAATGAGGACAGACTTACAAAGAATCGTGTCCTAAACCTGTGAAGTTTGACTAATTCTGGGTAGTTAGTATTAGAATCGCACTGCAGACATCACTGAATTCTAGGATGACGGAGTCAAAAGGGAAACTGTTAACAATCACAAAAGTGTATTAGGTCCGAGGAAAGCTGGGTGAGAAGCCAGATCTGCAGACACTTGAACCCGATTCTCCTTCCACTGGAACCAGCTGCCCTATGAGCTCAGGCCACCTGAGCCTTGATTTTTTCATCCGCAAAACAAATCAATTACAGAAATCAAGGGTTGGCAAACTTTTTCTGCGAAGGGTCAGGTAGTAAATATTTTAGGCTTTGGGCCACATGTGGCCTCAGTCTCATTTTTTTTTTTAAACACAAAATTCTTAAATGTAAAACCCATTCCAGCCCCCAGGCCCACAGGCCAGATTTCACTGACCCCTCATTTAAACCAAGTTCTTTTACAGTTAAACTGACTATATCCCAACCCCCTCCTCAAGGGGAAATTAGACTAAATTTCCCCTTTATCAATAAGATAGGACATAAAATTCCTGGAAACATAGGTGTTTGGGCTTTTGCTACGTCAGTTAAAAGTTGGATAGGTAAAAAAACAAGGTCCTACTGTAGAGCACAGGGAACTATATTCAATATCCTGTGATAAACCATAATGGAAAAGAATGTGAAAAAGAATATATATATACGTATAACTGAGTGACTTTGCTGTACAGCAGAAGTTAACACACTATAAATCAACTATATTTCAATAAAGTATTTTTTAAAAAATTTTTTAAAGTTGGTTATGTCATCTTCGTAATTTTTTTATGTACTTGTAAATAAAGGTGTTTTTTTTGCCTCCAGAAAGATTTCCAGGAAACTAGTGCAATCATCACAGAGCTCTGCAACAAGAGGTACGTGCATGTGCAGGGGTGCGTGCGCACGTGCAAACACACACACACACACACACACACACTCCCCTTCCCAAAGAGTTTCAAGTTCAACTCTGGCCTCTACCCCACGTTTACAAAGATGTTTCTAATCCTTCAGGACACAGATACGGAGCAGTCCAGCAGCCAGGAAAGCACTTGGGCTGATTATCTCCCCTAATCAAATCAACATAATGAAAACACTGTACAAAAGCAAAACGTGACTCTTCTTGCCTTCACAGACACACTTTGGAGGCCTTTTCTAGACCCCCACTTAGCGCAAACCACATCTCCCCAGATACAGCATCGATGATCTGTCTTCACTGTCGGTGAATCCGATGGAATCATCATCCGTCGGTGAATTCAAAGGAGATACACGGATGGCTCAGGAGCTCTCATTACTGCAAGTACTGATGGGTTTCTCTTTTTTCAGGGAAAGAGGAGATGAGGAGGGAAATAAGAGGCTGTGCGCAGCTATGATTTAAAATGTTGTGGGGTGCTAACTCATCCAAAGTTACGGGGCACCTCCTAGACGGAAAGCATGCTGCCGGATAGCGGGCAGGGAAAAGGCACACAGCTTAGGGCCGACGCTTACATTTTAGCCGAGGCAACAGAAACAAGAGAGAACAAAAATCTGGGAATTCAGAGGACAAAGGGGACTGCCAGGCTCATAACAGGGCCAAACACCAGGGCAATTTCATTAAGGAAGAGTTTGGGGTTTCCCTGGTGGCGCAGTGGTTGAGAATCCACCTGCCAATGCAGGGGACACCGTTCGAGCCCTGGTCCGGGAAGATCCCACATGCCGCGGAGCAACTAAGCCCGTGCGCCACAACTACTGAGCCTGCGCTCTGGAGCCCGTGAGCCACAACTACTGAGCCTGCGCGTCTGGAGCCTGTGCCCCGCAACGGG